>NC_042987.1:28789020-29089020 GCF_901001165.1 Salmo trutta
ATTCAAGTTCATTGTGCAATTGGAGCCCTGTACTGAAGATGATGGTGCTATGCTTTGTAGTACACCTGCTGCGGCACCCCTTTTTATCTCAAATTAGTATTAGTCACATTGTATTGCGCTGTATGGTCATGTATAGCATTAAGTCATTATAGTAATGTTATATCCAAGCATATTGTTTATAAGAGATGTGAATTGGAGATTCTATTGTCATTCACTATTGTATCTTTACCTGCAGACCACACACACACTTTGGTTGAAGCAAGTTGCCCATCCACACTACATACACTATGCGGTGCTGTTCCGTGCCTGTGCATCTTCAGCGTTATTAAACCACCTCAACTGGAATCCTACCTGTCTGTCCTCTGTGCCCTTACCAGCACGCGGGAGCGAACACATTAAGGAAAACCTAACCAAAAGAATATACAGACCACCAAGTCCTCACTTACACATATACATACAGTACCAGTCAAAAGTTTGGACACCTACTCATTCAAGGGTTTTTCTATATTGTAGAAAAGTAGTGAAGACATTCAGAACTATGAAATGACACATATGGAATCATGTAATAACCAAAAAAGGGTTAAACAAATCAAAATATATTTTAGAATTGAAATTCTTCAAAGTAGCCACGCTTTGCCTCGACGACAGCTTTGCACACTCTTGTGTGCTTCATGGGGTAGTCACCTGGAATACATTTCAATTAACAGGTGTGCCTTGTTAAGTTAATTTGTTGAATTTCTTTCCTTAATGCGTTTGAGCCAATCATTTGAGTTGTGACAAGGTAGGGGTGGTATACAGAAGATAGCCCTATTTGGTAAAAAAACCAAGTCCATATTATGGCAAGAACAGCTCAAATAAACAAAGAAACGACAGTCCATCATTACTTTAAGACATGACGGTCAGTCAATCCGGAAAATGTCAAGAACTGTGAAAGTTTCTTCAAGTGCAGTCGCAAACAACATCAAGCACTATGATGAAACTGGCTCTCATGAGGACCACCACAGGAAAGGAAGACCCAGAGTTACCTCTGCTGCAGAGGATAAGTTCATTAGAGTTACCAGCCTCAGAAATCGCCAAATAACTGCACCTCAGATTACAGCCCAAATAAATGCTTCACAGAGTTCAAGTAAGAGACCCATCACAACATCAACTGGACAGAGGAGACTGCGTGAATCAGGACTTCATGGTCAAATTGCTGCAAAGAAACCACTACTAAAGGACACCAATAAGAAGAAGAGACTTGCTTGGGCCAAGAAACACGAGCAATGGACATTAGACCGGTGGAAATCTATCATTTTGGTCTGATGAGTCCAAATTTGAAATTTTTGGTTCCAACCGCAGTGTCTTTGTGAGATGCAGAGTAGGTGAACGGATGATCGCCGCATGTGTGGTTCCCACCGTGAAGCATGGAGGAGGTGTGATGGTGGGCGTGCTTTGCTGGTGACACTGTCAGTGATTTTATTTAGAATTCAAGGCACACTTAACCAGCATGGCTACCACAGCATTCTGTAACGATACGCCATCCCATCTGGTTTGCACTTAGTGAGACTATCATTTGTTTTTCAACAGGACAATGACCCAAAACACACCTCCAGGCTGTGTAAGGGCTATTTGACCAGGAAGAGTGATGGTGCTGCATCAGATGACCTGGCCAGATGATTCCTCATGAAGCTTGTTGAGAGAAAGCCACCTGTGTGCAAAGCTGTCATCAAAGCAAAGGGTGGCTACTTTGAAGAATCTCAACTATAAAATATATTTTGATTTGTATAACACTTTTTTTTTGGTTACATGTGTTTCATAGTTTTGTCTTCACTATTATTCTACAATGTAGAAAATATTAAAATAAAGAAAAACCCTTGAATGTGTAGGTGTGTCCAAACATAAATACATTTATACATGAACAAAAATATAAACGCAACATGTAAAGTGTTGGTCCTACAGAAATGTTCTATATGCACAAAAAGCTGATCTCTCAAATTGTGTCATCCATGTTAGTGAGCATTTCTCCTTTGCCAAGATAATCCATCCACCTGACCGGTTTGACATATGAAGAAGCTGATTAAACAGGATGATAATTACACAGGTGCACCTTGTGCTGTGGACAAAAGGTCACTTTATAATGTGAAGTTGTCACAACACTGCCAAAGATGTCTTAAGTTTTTTGGGAGCATGCAATTGGCATGCTGACTGCAGGACTGTCCACCAGAGCTGTAGCCAGAGAATTCAATGTTCATTTCTCTACATAAGCTGCCTCCAACGTTGTTTTAGAGAATTTGGCAGTACGTCTAACCGGCCTCAACTGCAGACCACGTGTAACCACGCCAGACCAGGACCTCCACATCCAGCTTCTTCACCTGCGGAATCGTCTGAAACCAGCCACCTGGAAAGCTGATGCAACTGTGGTTTTGCACAACCGAAGAATTTCTGCAGTTCGGCGTCGTAACCGACTTCAGTGGGCAAATGATCACCTTCGATGGCCACTGTGCTCTTCACGGATGAATCACGGTCTCAACTGTACCCAGGAGATGTCGTGTGGGATAGAGGTTTGCTGATGTCAACGTTGTGAACAGAGTGCCCCGTGGTGGTGGTATGGTATGGGCAGGCATAAGCTACAGACAACGAACACAATTGCATTTTATCGATGGCAATTTTATTTCACAAAGATACCGTTATGAGATTGCCCATTGTTGTGCCATTCATCCGCCGCCTTCACTTCATGCTTCTGCATGATAATGCACAGGCCTAATGTGGCAAGGATCTGTACGCAATTCCTGGAAGATGAAAATGTTGCAGTTCTCCCATGGTCTGCATTCTTACCAGACATGTCCCCCATTGAGCATGTTTCAGATGCTCTGGATTGACAGCATGTTTCAGTTCCCACCAATATCCAAAATCTTTGCACAGCCATTGAAGAGAAGGACAACATTCCACAGGCCACAATCAACAGCCTGATAAACTCTATGCAAAGGAGATATGCATGAGGCTTACAGTGGTCACACCAGATACCGACTGGTTTTCTGATCCCTGCCCATACTGTACCTGTTTATTTAAGGGATTCATGACCAACAGATATACAGTATCTTTGGAAAGTATTCAGACCCCTTAACTTTTTACACATTTTTGTTAGGTTACAGCCTTATTCTAAAATTGATTAAATCGTTTCTTTCCCCCTTAATCTACACACAATACCCCATAATGACAAAGCAAAAACAGGTTAAGAATTTTTTTTTTTTAAATAAACCACCACATTTAAATAAGTATTCAGACCCCTTTACTTTGTTTAAGCACCCTTGGCAGCGATTACAACCTCAGTCTTCTTGGGTATAACGCTACAAGCTTGGCACACCTGTATTTGGTGTTTCTCCCATTCTTCTCTGCAGATCCTCTCAAGCTCTGTCATGTTGGATGGGGAGCATTGCTGCACAGCTATTTTAAGGTCTCTCCAGAGATGTTCGATCGGGTTCAAGTCTCTGCCACTCAAGGACATTCAGAGACTTGTCCAGAAGCCACTCCTGTGTTGTCTGTGTGCTTTGGGTCGTTGTCCTGTTGGAAGGTGAAACTTCATCCGAGAATGAGGTCCTGAGCGCTCTGGAGCAGGTTTTCATTAAGGATCTTTCTCTGTAATTTGTCCGTTCATCTTTGCCTCGATCCTGTCTAGTCCCTGCCGCTGAAAAACATCCCCACAGCATGATGCTGCCACGATCATGTTTCACTGAAGGGATGGTGCCAGGTTTCCTCCAGATGTGATGCTTGGCATTCAGGCCAACGAGTTCAATCTTGTTTCTCGTGGTCAGTCTTTAGGTGTCTTTTGTCAAACTCCATTCAGGCTGTGATGTGCGTTTTTACTGAGGAGTGGTTTCCGTCTGACCACTCTACCATAAAGGCCTGATTGGTGGAGTGCTGCAGAGATGGTTGTCCTTCTGGAAGGTTCTCCCATCTCCTCAGAGGAGCTCTGTCAGTGACCATCGGGTTCTTGGTCACATCCCTGACCAAGGACCTTCTATTGCTCAGTTCGGCCAGGCGGACCGCTTCAAAACTTCCATTTAAGAATGATGGAGGCCACTGTGTTCTTGGGAACCTTCAATGCTTCCCCAGATCTGTGCCTTAACACATTCCTGTCTCAGAGCTCTACAGACAATTCCTTCAACCTCACGGCTTGGTTTTTGTTCTGACACGCACAGTCAACTGTGGGACCTTACATAGAAAGGTGTGTGCTTTTCCAAATCATGTCCAATCAATTGAATTTACTTCAGGACTCCAATCAAGTTGTAGAAACAGCTCAAGAATGATCAATGGAAACAGGATGCACCTGAGCTCAATTGAGTCTCATAGCAAAGGGTCTGAATACTTATTTACATAAGGTATGTTTATTTAATAAATTTGCAAACATTTCTAAAAACCTGTTTTCGCTTTGTCATTACCCTATAATGTGTGTAGATTGCTGAGGATTTTTTATTTAATCCATTTTAGAAGGCTAATGTAACAACATTTGGAAAAAGTCAAGGGGTCTGAATAACTTTCTGAAGGCGCTGTATTCAGTCATATGAAATCCATAGATTAGTGTCAAATTAATTTTTCAATTGACTGATTTCCTTATGAACTGTAACTCAGTAAAAATCTTTGAAATTGTTGCATGTAATCTATTAATACATTTATTTTTTTACAAAGTGCTCAGTCACATACCTCATAAATTAAATGCCAACCAATATGTACAATACATTAACAAGTTTACATATGAACCTTATTTTACATCTGAATTTGATCTCCTTCGATAAATCCCCATAGCAAATAATTTTGCACCCCACCCTTTAATGGACAGGGGTATCGCATTGGCTCCTCAGCATTCTAACCAATGGTAAGGGCCGGTTCTGCGGGATGTGAAGATCAGGCATGGCTGATTGGCAGCTGTGTCATGGAATGGGATAAAAGAGGCTGGAACACCAGGGAGGAGGGAGAGTGCACTGTGAAGAACAAACATAATAGCCCATTGGGTTATGAAATATTGTGATTTGAGATCTTTGCACTGAATTCTAAAGCAAAACTAATAAGATGTTACAAAGAAAACTTAAACCACAAGACCTAAAAAAGATGCACCTGTGATGTGCTGGTTTTGCTCACCATCCATGTAAGTGTGTAGTGCTGTAAGCACAGGTGTGTCTGTTGGTATGTAGGATGTGTAGTGTAGATCCTCCATAAGAGGCAGAGAAAGCCTGGACTGCTGTAGTGACGACATCGCTGCAGATGGAACATGGTGCTGAGGGCTCACATGCTTCTTATGACGAGCTCGACAGTTCTGGAACCAAACCTGGATATTCAATAGGGATGGGTTAAGCTTCATTTGTAACTTCAGGGACACCTAGAATTGTTTGACTAGACTAATGTTAGAGAGCTCACCTGAATGACCCTGCGACTGAGGCCAGTCCTCTCTGCCATCTTCTGGAGGGTCTGAGCGTCTGGGTTGTTGTCCTGAGCAAACTGGGCCTGCATCACCTGACAGATAAGATACAGAGAATGTAAGATGGTCACACACAATCATATCATTCATATGCAAACATGCAGGATAGTCATTTCTGGAGTGACAGGAAAGTAATAAATGTTTACCTGTAGCTGGTCTGTGGTGAAGCTAGTGCGAGCCCTCTTAGCTGGTTTGGGGTGAGACCCTTCTTGCTCTGATGGTGGGGCTCCCTCTACAGTAACACCTTTTCATGTAAACACATGACCACATAGGTCATCACATTGCATAGGAAAATGAGGATGGCTAATTGATAAGGGAAAATCTAGAATCTCATATTTATCAATTGTTTCAAAATAATTAAATTGCTACATCAATCATACATGTGTAGAAAAACAGCTAGTGTACAATTAACACATTTTTAAAAAGGCAGGCCTTATTCTTTCTACACACCTTTTAAAATGTTGCTTACCACTTTCCATGGCCTGTTTCAGGTTGTCCAGCATGCAGTCGTAGTGGATTCGACACAGCACCCTTTCCTCAACCAGGGCAAATTCCTCCCCCGTGGAGAGCTGGCGCTTGCAGGAGAAGCAGGCGAAGCAGGCCAGGTGGTAGGTGTTGCCCTTTGCTCTCCTCACCCAGTCTTTGGAGTGCATGTTCCTGCCACAGTGGGCACATCGAGTTCCATACTTCCTGTGGGAAAGTTGGATTGCAAACAAACTACAGATCAAAACCACTAAAGGCAGGGTAGCCATTTACTCTTTTTTTAAACAATTTTTATATCAACAAAATTATTTGATCATGAATCTAGAAATAGGTCGTCCAAAAAAATGCATTTAATGTAAATTGAAGGCTGTAGAGAAGTGCTACTATGAATGTTGTGGTTATAAATACTAGAGTGCCCAAGGGTAATAACGTCAAACCACAAGGTTAACAGCCATTTATCTTGCCTTGTAGAAAGTCTCATTAACACCATTAGAACTCAACTCCTCTCCGTTGACGTGAAGTACATCGTGGAGTTGAGTTTTACTTGGCTAATCGCGCTAGAACCCTCCCTGTATGGAAGAGGCCATCCTTTTCACCTACCTAAAGTAGTCGTGTTTGCAGAACACCACCTCGTCTTTGATGTAGCAACTGACATGTCTTCCTAGAGGAGTTTGGCACATGCTGCACGAGAGGCAGTTCACGTGCCAACACAAGTTGTTCACCTGAAATGTAGCCACAACAGTCAGATTTATTCGACCGAAAGAGTAGCCTGGGCTACAGGCAAGTATGAACACCATTCGATGTTAATAGTAACAATTTTGCTTAAATGAAATGTAATTTTATTTACCGAATAGGCCTACGTCAAACTTTTTGTTCCTGTCACAGTTAAAAATGTGAACACTTTAGGGATCCTAGGCCTATGAGTTTATGGACGTTGGGGGAGAAAAAAATGTACATACGCATTTTAGGCCTTGGTTGAATATCTAAGCCGGTCATAGGCTCGGCAACTTACCTTGAGCAGGTATTTGTCAACTATCTCCAAACCACAACTTGTACAAAGGCTTTTCCCCAGAGAGGCTGATGCCATCGTCTGCGGTGTCAAGGAAGACAAAGACGAAGATGGTGAATACGACTCATCTCCAAAAATGTAATCCGATGTGCCCTAGATATATAAAACAGAAAAATAAGTCATGATTGATATAACGCAAACTTTCCATGCATAAATTAAGAACAATTTCATATGCCTAAATTTGACCAGGCCTATATCTGACTTTCCTGATAGTACATACATTTGTTATCTAAAGAAGTTATGACTGACGTGGTTTTCCCACCTAGTTATCTTAAGATGAATGCACAAACTAAATCGCTCTGGATAAGAGTCTGCTTATTGACATGTAAAATGAAGGCACAGGCCTAATTTCCACTGGTAAGGTTTCACGCATAGGCCTACTATTAAAAATAGGCTACCGGTATACCCGTTTGATTACTCTTCCTTATGCTACTTGTCGGCGTACGTTTGTTTATTCCATGTGTAACTGTTTGTCTCACTGCTTTGCTTTATTTTGGCCAGGTCGCAGTTGTAAATGAGAACTTGTTCTCAACTGGGCTACCTGGTTAAATAAAAAAAAGTATACTCAAAGAATCGGAAGATGCCCTTCCACATCCCTCCTTTTTTAATTTATTTCACCTTAATTTAGGCATAGTGACTAGTCAAAATAGGTTGGTGCAAAATATGCACTGGGGGGGTGGCCTTTTACTCCACTTCTGCTTGCTATGACAACCACGACGAAAAAAATAGGACTAAGATGCCTTCTTCAAGGACCCTTTAATTTTTTTGTACACATGAACCAAAACTCTTGAAATGTTCAACCACTTGTCAACAAAATAACGTTCATGGTTCAACGCCTATCCATTTCTGCTGTCAATCACATTAGTTCTCTGCAGAAGGGCAATTCTTGTAAAATGATCACATTCAGGACGAATAACTGAACAAAAAAGCCGAATGGCCAGATCAGACAGATTTGTTTGGCAGTTATCGGCATGGCAGCTTTCTCCAAACCAACGCGCACGCAGCCATGTATTTTGATTAGCCTGTAACGCAACCTCCCTCAGGTAATGCACTGATTTGTGCAGAGAAAACGAATGGGTGGGCATCTAAAATTATTAACTTGAATCAGTCGCCCGTCGGTTGGAGTACCCTAACATTTTACCGAATGTAGGATTTTTAAACAATAAAATGGTAGGCCTAATAGCACCATATAAAATCGAAAAATTCGCTAAACAATGAATGCTCGAGAATTTCTTCAAACTTTCAATATGGAAATAGGCATACCGTGCTGTCGAAGGTCGAGTTAAACCCATTTTCAATGTCATCCACCTCGGAGCAAGCCAACATTTGTTCGCTTTTCCAATACATTACGTTATAGCCCTAGAACAAAACGCAAATCCACCAGGATAATAGTCCCATATAGATTCCATCCAGTGTCAGAGGCAGCTGCACTAACCCCATGCCCTAGCGAAAGCAATCTTTGCATTAGTGAGGGTGGAACTTTTTCCTCTCCATTTTCCTGTTGACTGTCTTGGCCGCACCTCCTTGAAACATATGCCCGCCTTGGATATGAGATGTTAAACATTGGGAAAGTATTTCAGTAATACGTCAGAGGTGATAGCACATCTCTCGATATAGCATTTTATTTTCGTTATTTTTACATAATACAACAATCCTCCGTGATAAGATGGTCATAAATTTGGTTTTATTTCACACGCTGCTGCTAAAGGTGAAAATAAACTAAAACAAATGTAACAGGTAATTTAGGCTTTGTTCATCTCTTAAAATGTATAGCCCAATGTTTGCAACCTTAGTTTCAGAAAAGAAATAACTCGCATTGCGGCAATCAGTTCGTTTTTAATCCATCCCATTCGGACTAACCGATAGCATCTGGGCAGAGAGCAACTGACAGCAGCCCAATTGGGTTTATTGTCCCGTAGTTGAGTTCAGCATCTTTATTGCTGCAGCTGATGATGGTGACGGTTGTTCAATGAACGATGGGTCCTATAATTGCTAAATACAAGTAGGTTTGTGAAACCCCTATCTGCGACGGTCGTCTTAATG
This sequence comes from Salmo trutta, assembly GCF_901001165.1. Lineage (NCBI taxonomy): Eukaryota > Metazoa > Chordata > Actinopteri > Salmoniformes > Salmonidae > Salmo > Salmo trutta. The sequence continues at coordinate 28,798,071 of NC_042987.1, forward strand.
AGTAGACCAAGGTGCAGCGTGGAAAGTGCTCATATTTATAGTAACTCAGAACACTCAAACAAAATAACAAACCAAGGAACCACGAACGTCACGTTTTGCAGCCTTACTGAGCTGACAAAAACAAGATCCCACACAGAAGGAGGGGAAAAAGGGCTGCCTAAGTATGATTCCCAATCAGAGACAACGATAGGCAGCTGCCTCTGATTGGAAACCATACTCGGCCAATCAAAGGAAAAAACACAACATAGAAATATAACCCATATAATGCCCACCCCATGTCACACCCTGACCTAACCAAACAGAGAAAAACGGCTCTCTCAGGTCAGGGCGTGACACTATCATTTTAAAATAATTTCGTGTGTGCCCATGTTTTTCCAAAGCTTTAGTAAAACAATATATAAAAGGCGTGGGGACCCTTTTCAATAGGAAAGCTTACTGTTCGAAGCATCTGATTAAAAAAAGAGATGTGCAATCTTCAGCACTATAACAATTGTCATCATGCCTCTGTTATGCAATGTTGGCTATGGCCCACTGCAGGAATTTGTTTTTTTTTTGTACCAAGATTTTTCAGTAGGACTCCATTTTTTTTCGTTTTCATAATACAAATACCTACTTATTATAATGTTGAGGCGAAATTGTACCAATTTGCTATAATAGCCAGCATAATACAACTCAATCTTGTTTTAATGTTGAATTATCCTGTTCGATTTTTGTTGTTGTTGATATTCATTATTTACTGTAGGCCTACGTTTCCCTAAATTGTGATAGCCTGTGCAAACTTTGCATCTCTGTACATTTGATTTGATCGCACTTTGATTCGTTTTTGCAAAGTTATTGTTTTTCTTATAAGACAGTGAACTGACAGCTCTGACTTTGCTTTCGTGCGTTCCATGTGCGCTGACACACACACAAACACAGCGGATTTTTTTTATCATCACCAACAAAAATATTTTATGAATTTGTTTTGTAAATGTAACTATTCTTTCTTTCAAATAGACTGTATTTATTTGTTAACAGCAACATATTGCTTTCAGATAGTCCTATAATGTAAACGTTCCAATATCTTTAAATTAATCAAAATGAGCCTATTATTATTATTATCATTTTTCACGTTGTTAAATGATAATTTGAGAAATTCGATTTGAACCAAATTTTGTCGAATGGGCAAGACGTTTTTTTCGTCATGGGAAAATTTGTCGAGACTAAACATTCGGTAGTCTATGGTTAACATGCATGTCTACTTTTATTAGATTCACCTTAACTAGAATATGTTATTTCACAAAAGCAGACCGAACAATTTAAACCTCTCACTGGGCTACTACTGAAAACCACTGAATCGGATCAAATGAACGGTATGCTTACTAAAATATGCAAGCATGATTCTTTTTTTTTTCAAGTGTGTGATTGACAATATCAGCCCCTTCATCTGTGTTTCTCCCTATGTGGACATTTCACAGCAAAGCCACAAGCGTTCAAAATATCAATTTTCAGACGCAAGGGGAAAATGTGTTTTTTTTTTTGTAACATATACTTGTAAACCCCCTATGATTTAAGTCCGTCGTAACAAAGGGAATTCAGGGAATTTCACCACGTAACAAACCTAATGGCCCATTTCAGAACTTTTTTTCCTGGTCTGTAATCGCTGTTAATGTTATTAGTTAGTTAGATATACTGTATAGTCCATCACATGTATGACACAATTTTTTTCAAATTGATTCCCTCGGAATTGTGGATCACATTTTCTATAACACTTTTCTCAAAGTCTTGGAGCTCCCTACAGTATATTATATGAGGACATTCACCTAATTTAATCATGTACAGACAGACAGAAAGACTAAAAACAGGTTTTCTAGAGTTGTAAAGAGGAAGCTATTGTCTCGAAAAAATAAATAGATGTTTTGTCACGTACATCACCAAATAGATGCAGAGAAATGTATTGTTTTAAAGGGTCAGCCATAGATGCACCCTGTACTGCAATTGCTTATTAGGGTTAAGTGCCTTGTTCAAGAATAATCTGTCGATGTGCCCAACGTGTCGGCTTGGGTAATCGACTTTTTGGTTACTGGCGTAAGGCTCTAACCGCCTGCCGCCCTACTATTATTGTGATAGTTTGTTATGGGTCCATAGGAGAGATAAATCAATGTATGCCTGACATCATTGCCGAAACTGTCATCTGGATTTTGTCATCTGCTAAATAGTGCTCTCTCTTACTCAGACCATTGTGTACAAAGCTCAGATGAAGGTGTATTGAGTCTAATCTTTTGGCTAAGTTATGATACACTATATATACAAAAGTATGAGGACACCCCTTCAAATTAGTGGATTTGGCTATTTCAGCCAAACCCGTTAGTGACAGGTGTATAAAATCGAGCACACAGCCATGCAATCTCCATAGACAACCATTGGGAGTAGAATGGCCTTACCGAAGAGCTCAGTGACTTTCAATGTGGTACCATCATAGGATGCCACCTTTCCAACAAGTCAGTTCGTCAAATTTCTGTCCTGCTAGAGCTGACCCGGTCACCTGCAAGTGCTGTTATTGCGAAGTGGAAATGTCTAAGAGCAGCAACGGCTCAGCCACAAAGTGGTAGGCCACACAAGCTCACAGAACGGAACGTTGAGTGCTGAAGCACGTAGCGTGTACAAATCATCTGTCCTCAGTTGCAATACTCACTATCGAGTTACAAACTGCCTCTGGAAGCAACGTCAGCACACTAACTGTTCGTCGGGAGCTTCATGAAATGGGTTTCCATGGCCAAACCACTGCACACAAGCCTAGAATCACCATACACAATCTCAAGCGTCAGCTGGAGTGGCGTAAAGCTCGCCGCTATCGGACTCTGGAGGAGTTGAAACGCGTTCTCTGGAGTGATGAATCACGCTTCAACATCTGGCAGTCAACGGACGAATCTGGGTTTGGCGGATGCCAGGAGAACACTAACCACCCAAAAGCATAGTGGCAACTGTAAAGTTTGGAGGAGGAATAATGGTTTGGGGCTGTTTTTCATGGTTCGGGCTAGGCCCCTTAGTTCCAGTGTAGGGAAATCTTAACACTACAGCATACAATGACATTCTAGACGATTCTGTGCTACCAACTTTGTGGCAACAGTTCCTGTTTCAGCATGACAATGCCCCTGTGCACAAAGCGAGGTTCATACAGAAATGGTTTGTCGATCGGTGTGGAAGAACTTAACTAGCCTGCACAAAGCCTTGACCTCAACCCCATCGAACACTTTTGGGATGAATTGGAACGTCGACTGCGAGCTAATTCTAATCGCCCAACATCAGTACCTGACCATGCTAATGCTCTTGTGGCTGAATGGAAGCAAGTCCCTGCAGCAATGTTCCAACATCTAGTGGAAAGCCTTCCCAGAAGAGTGGAGGCTGTTATAGCAGCAACTCCACATTAATGCCCATGATTTTGGAATGAGATGTTCGACGAGCAGGTGTCCACATACTTTTGGTATTGTAGTGTATCATTTCAGGTGACATAATTTAAAAGACATTGGGGGAATACTGTTGGTTGACTTGACATCAGTGTGTGTTTGCCTCTCTGACACCAAACTCAATGACTGTTTTTTCCCCACCTGTGCTGAAAAAATGGTTTCAAATAGAACTGCAGTGATCACCAAAGTGCACTGTGTTACTCTTTGCTACAGTACTTGCTAAGTCGCTCTGTATAAGGGCACCTGCTAAATAAACAAAATGTACAAGGTACACAACTCCTGGGCAAGTCCTGCAGCACAGCTAAAGATTGAATCATTTTTGTTACTTGGCTTCTCTCTGCCTCTCTTTTTTCACTCTACTATGTGTGAGTCACCAAGCGCATATCATGTTGAGCTCTGGGTGGGTACAACCATAGAAATATAATTCATTAAATGGACAAAGCTTGTCAGTCCAGAGATTTCTGGGTGTTACACAAAATATGGATGCCAGTGTATCCACTCTGAAACGTTGACTTAAATTGGAGAGTCTGCTCCATTTTACTAATCCTAATTCTGTGTATTCGAAAGAGAGGGGAGGGGCCCTCTGAATTCTGATGCTGCGGCACATTCTAGAACGTTGTTGGGAAATGGGCCCAATCCAAGGGTGACTTGGTTCCTCCATTCTCTTGTGTTCATGGCGTTGTTTCGATTTCCCATCATAGTGAAACCCCCATCCTGTTACACACATACGTGGAGGAAGCAGAAGTCAGAGGAGGGACTAGCATTTACACACAGTAGAAATGGTAACACTTACAACAACTGGTGAATGATAGACACTACAAAGTGAGCTGATAAGTGATGAAAGTGTAAAAAAATAGGAAATGGATCCTTTACTTAAGACTTCTGTTGCTATTTTTCCTCCCTCAAAACAGTCTGAAAACATTTCACATCCCCCTTTCCTCATGCATTGCAATTGTTCTTCCAGTTACGTCTGTTGCAGGGCTCTCTCTATTGTGTTATTGGAGATATACTGGCTCCACAGATATTCTTGTGTGTAAGACAATACCCCTCAAATCATTGCATCTCATCATTAGCCATATAAGAATAACAAACCTAAAGGAAGCTATGTCTTGGTTTTTCTGTGTTGATGGACAGGCACAGAACATTTACCTATGGCTATTGTTTTTTATTAAATCATGAAGTTTTTATATATATATCAAAACTATGAAATAACACATGGAATCATGTAGTAACCAAAAAAGTGTTACACAAATCAAAGTATATTTATATTTGAGATTCCTCAAAGTAGACACCCTTTGCCTTGATGACAGCTTTGAACACTCTTGCCATTCTCTCAACCAGCTTCATGAGGTAGTCACCTGGAATGTATTTAAATTAACAGGTGTGCCTTGTTAATTTGTGGAATTTCTTTCCTTAATGCGCTTGAGCTAATCAGTTGTGTTGTGACAAGGTAGGGGTGGTATACAGAAGATAGCCCTATTTAATAAAAGAACAAGTCCATATTATGAAAAGAACAGCTCAAATAAGCAAAGAGAAACGACAGTCCATCATTCCTTTAAGACATGAAGATCAGTCAATCCATAAAACTTCAAGAACTTTTGAAAGTTTCTTCAAGGGAAGTTGCAAAAACCATCAAGCGTTATGATGAAACTGGCCCTCATGAGGACCGTCACAGGAAAGGTAGACCCAGAGTTGCTGCAGAGGATAAGTTCATTAGAGTTACCAGCCTCAGAAATTGCAGCCCAAATAAATCCTTCACAGAGTTCAAGTAACGGACACATCACTTGTTCAATGGAGACTGCGTGAAACAGGCTTTCATGGTCGAATTGCTGCAAAGAAACCACTACTAAAGGACACCAATAAGAAGATACTTGCTTGAGCCAGGAAACATGAGCAATGGACAATAGACCGGTGGAAATCTGTTGAGTCCAAATGAATAGATTTTTTGTTCCAACCGCCATGTGAGATGCAAAGTACGTGAACGGATGATCTCCGCTTGTGTGGTTCCCACCGTGAAGCATGGAGGAGGTGGTATGGGGTTGCTTTGCTGGTGACATGGTCAGTGACTTATTTTCAATTCAAGCCACTCTTAAATATATTTTGATTTGTTTAACACTTTTTTTGGTTAATACATGATTCCATATGTGTTCTTTCATAGTTTTAATGTCTTCACTATTATTCTACAATGTAGAAAATAGTTAAAATAAAGAAAAACCCTTGAATGAATAGGTGTGTCCAAACTTTTGCCTGGTATTGTGTGTGTGTGTGTGTATATATATATATATATATATATATATATATATTTTTTTAAGTCGGAAGTTTACATACACTTAGGTTGGAGTCATTAAAAGTCGTTTTAATGACTCCACTCCACAAATTTCTTGTTAAACTACAGTTTTGGCATGTTGGTTAGGACATCTACTTTGTGCATGATACAAAGTCATTTGACCCAAGTTAAACAATTTAAAGGCAATGCTACCAAATACTAATTGAGTGTATGTAAACTTCAGACTTCAACTGTGTATATATATATATATATGTACAGTTGAAGTCTGAAGTTTACATACACATTAGCCAAATACATTTAAACTCAGTTTTTCACAATTCCTGACATTTAATCCTAGTAAAAATTCCCTGTCTTAGGTCAGCTAGGATCACCACTTTATTTTAAGAACTTGAAATGTCAGAATAATAGTAGAGTGATTTATTTCAGCTTTTATTTCTTTCATCACATTCTCAGTGGGTCAGAAGTTTACATACACTCAATTAGTATTTGGTAGCATTGCATTTAAATTGTTTAACTTGGGTCAAACGTTTTGGGTAGCCTTCCACAAGCTTCCCACAATAAGTTGGGTGAATTTTGGCCCATTCCTCCTGACAGAGCTGGTGTAACTGAGTCAGGTTTGTAGGCCTCCTTGCTCACACATGCTTTTTCAGTTCTGCCCACAAATGTTCTATAGGATTGAGGTCAGGGCTTTGTGATGGCCACTCCAATACCTTGACTTTGTTGTCCTTAAGCCATTTTGCCACAACTTTGTAAGTATGTTTGGGGTCATTGTCCATTTGGAAGACCCATTTGCGACCAAGCTTTAACTTCCAGACTGATGTCTGGAGATGTTGCTTCAATATATCCGCATAATTTTCCATCCTCATGATGCCATCTATTTTGTGAAGTGCACCAGTCCATCCTGCAGCAAAGCACCCCCACAACATGATCCTGCCACCCTGTCCTTCACGGTTGGTATGGTGTTCTTCGGCTTGCAAGCCTCCCCTTTTTCTTCCAAACATAACGATGGTCATTTTGGCCAAACAGTTCTGTTTTTGTTTCATCAGACCAGAGGACATTTCTCCAAAAAGTACGGTCTTTGTCCCCATGTGCAGTAGAAACCCATAGTCTGGCTTTTAATGGTGGTTTTGGAGCATTGGCTTCTTCCTTGCTGAGCGGCCTTTTCAGGTTATGTTGATATAGGGCTTCTTTTACTGTGGATAGAGATACTTTTGTACCTGTTTCTTCCAGCATCTTCACAAGGTCCTTTGCTGTTGTTCTGGGATTGATTTGCACTTTTCGCACCAAAGTACATTCATCTCTAGGAGACAGAACGCGTCTCCTTCCTGAGTGGTATGACGGCTGCGTGGTCCCATGGTGTTTATACTTGCGTACTATTGTTTGTACAGATGAATGTGGTATCTTCAGTCGTTTGGAAATTGCTCCCAAGGATGAACCAGACTTGTGGAGGTCTACCATTTTTTTGAGGTCTTGGCTGATTTCTTTTGATTTTCCCATGATGTCAAGCAAAGAGGCACTGATTTTGAAGGTAGGCCTTGAAATACATCCACAGGGACATCTCCAATTTACTCAAATTATGTCAATTAGCCTATCAGAAGCTTCTAAAGCCATGACATCATTTTCTGGAATTTTCCAAGCTGTTTAAAGGCACAGTCAACTGACCCACTGGAATTGTGATATAGTGAATTTTAAGTGAAATAATCTGTCTGTAAACAATTGTTGGAAAAATTACCTGTGTCATGCGCAAAGTAAATGTCCTAACCGATTTGCCAAAACTATAGTTTGTTAACAAGAAATTTGTGGAGTGGTTGAATAATGAGTTTTAATGACTCCAACCTAAGTGTAAGTAAACTTCTGACTTCAACTGTATATATTAGGTGGGGCGTTGGATATTCCTGCGGTTAGCATGTCAATTCCACACTCCCTCAAAATTTGAGACATCTGTGGCATTTAGGTGCATTTAGTCTAATCTTTTGGCTAAGTTATGATACATTTTAGTCATTTAGCAGACACTCTTATCCAGAGCGACTTACAATAGTGAATACGTACATTTCATTTATTTCATGCATTTATTTTTTTGTACTGGCCCCCCGTGGGAATCGAACCCACAACCCTGGCGTTGCACACACCATGCTCTACCAACTGAGCCACAGGAAATGCTGATACACTATATTTACAGAAGTATGTGGACACCCCTTCAAATTAGTGGATTCTGCTATTTCAGCCACACCCATTGCTGACAGGTGTATAAAATTGAGCACACAGCCATGCAATCTCCATAGACAACCATTGGCAGTAGAATGGCCTTGCTGAAGAGAGGATCATCCAAAAGATGGAGATTCAACAGGAGGCTATTTGCCATTTTTGACCAAATACACAAAATATAGAAAATGAAGGTGGTGTTGGGCAGGAGTCATATGATCCTGTAGGCCTGGGGGTATAGGGCCCTCAGAGTGCCTGTCTTCCAGTAATGAGCTTTGGCAGGTTAACCTGAGGGGGCAGAGGGGGGCTGCAGAGGTCATGTTTCTGGGAGGAAGAGAAATTTCCACTGGCGTCAAGGCGTATGTTTCAGGTCTCACTCACTATTATTACATCTATTATTATTACAATGCTGAGCCCAGCACTTTTCATGTGAAGATTTAGGTGTTTTTAGACATGTGATTAAAAGACATGAAGACAACTTATGAAATAGGCTTGTGTGTTGTGTTGTGATGGCAAATGTAATCTTTGATGATAGGATTGAAACAATGTTACACCGGGATGAAAATATAAACATTACATGTCATGTTGATGTGTGGCTTGGTGTGGCTGGTCAGACTGGCAGGAACATGCACTTCTGATTTGTTGCATGTCAGGGCCTGGGTCTGGAGGATGCTGTTGTGGTCGTAGGAAATGGAGCCGATGACAGAGACACTATCACTCTGGCCTCAGGAAACAGAAAAATACAACATCACTCCCACGTGGAAGTCCGACCCAAAACACTCCGTGCCCTCAGTGCCCGCTTGTCTGGGTCTGCCAACCGTGCCCAGACCTTCCGTCTCTGAACTGGTGTTTGTTTTGTTGCTTAAGAGGAGTGTCCTGCTAAACCATTACTGACCTGAACAATTAGTGGCTGTCATATGGCTCAGTTGTTTGGAACATAGTGCTGCTAAAAGCAAGGTTGTTTCAATTGATTCCTTGATGCCCTTCCAGACTCCCTCTGCCTACCCAAGGACGTCAGAGGACAAGAATCAGTTAACCACCTAACCGAGGAACTCAATTCAACCTTGCGCAATACCCTAGATGCAGTTGCACCCCTAAAAATTAAAAACATCTGTCATAAGAAACTAGCTCCCTGGTATACAGAAAATACACGAGCTCTGAAGCAAGCTTCCAGAAAATTGGAATGAAAATGGCGCCACACTAAACTGGAAGTCTTCCGACTAGCTTGGAAAGACAGTACCGCGCAGTATCGAAGAGCCCTCACTGCTGCACGATCATCCTATTTTTCCAACTTAATTGAGGAAAATAAGAACAATCCGAAATTTCTTTTTGACACTGTCGCAAAGCTAATCTAAAGCAGCATTCGCAAATGGAGGATGGCTTTCACTTCAGCAGTAATAAATTTATGAACTTCTTTGAGGAAAAGATCATGATCATTAGAAAGCAAATTACGGACTCCTCTTTAAATCTGGGTATTCCTCCAGGGCTCCATTGTCCAGAGTCTGCACAACTCTGCCAGGACCTAGGATCAAGGGAGATACTAAAGTGTTTTAGTACTATATCTCTTGACATAATGATGAAAATAATCATGGCCTCCAAACCCTCAAGCTGCATACTGGACCCTATTCCAACTAAACTACTGAAAGAGCTGCTTCCTGTGCTTGGCCCTCCTATGTTGAACATAATAAACGGCTCTCTATCCACCGGATGTGTACCAAGCTCACTAAAAGTGGCAGTAATAAAGCCTCTCTTGAAAAAGCCGAATCTTGACCCAGAAATTATAAAAAACTATCGGCCTATATCGAATCTTCCATTCCTCTCAAAAATTTTAGAAAAAGTTGTTGCGCAGCAACTCACTGCCTTCCTGAAGACAAACAATGTATACGAAACGCTTCAGTCTGGTTTTAGACCCCATCATAGCACTGAGACTGCACTTGTGAAGGTGGTAAATGACCTTTTAATGACGTCAGACCGAGGCTCTGCATCTGTCCTCATGCTCCTAGATCTTAGTGCCGCTTTTGATACCATCGATCACCACATTCTTTTGGAGAGATTGGAAACCCAAATTGGTCTACATGGACAAGTTCTGGCCTGGTTTAGATCTTATCTGTCGGAAAGATATCAGTTTGTCTCTGTGAATGGTTCGTCCTCTGACAAATTAATTGTAAATTTCGGTGTTCCTCAAGGTTCCGTTCTAGGACCACTATTGTTTTCACTATATATTTTACCTCTTGGGGATGTCATTCGAAAACATAATGTTAAATTTCACTGCTATGCGGACGACACACAGCTGTACATTTCAATGAAACATGGTGAAGCCCCAAAATTGCCCTCGCTAGAAGCCTGTGTTTCAGACATAAGGAAGTGGATGGCTGCAAATTTTCTACTTTTAAACTCGGACAAAACAGAGATGCTTGTCCTAGGTCCCAAGAAACAAAGAGATCTTCTGTTGAATCTGACAATTAATCTGGATGGTTGTACAGTCGTCTCAAATAAAACTGTGAAGGACCTCGGCGTTACTCTGGACCCTGATCTCTCTTTTGAAGAACATATCAAGACTGCTTCAAGGACAGCTTTTTTCCATTTACGTAACATTGCAAAAATCAGAAACTTTCTGTCCAAAAATGACGCAGAAAAATTAATCCATGCTTTTGTTACTTCTATGCTCGACTACTGCAATGCTCTACTTTCCGGCTACCCGGATAAAGCACTAAACAAACTTCAGTTAGTGCTAAATACGGCTGCTAGAATCCTGACTAGAACCAAAAAATTTGATCATATTACTCCAGTGCTAGCCTCCCTACACTGGCTTCCTGTTAAGGCAAGGGCTGATTTCAAGGTTTTACTGCTAACCTACAAAGCATTACATGGGCTTGCTCCTACCTATCTTTCTGATTTGGTCCTGCCGTACATACCTACACGTTCGCTACGGTCACAAGACGCAGGCCTCCTAATTGTCCCTAGAATTTCTAAGCAAACGGCTGGAGGTAGGGCTTTCTCCTATAGAGCTCCATTTTTATGGAATGGTCTGCCTACCCATGTGAGAGACGCAGACTCAGTCTCAACCTTTAAGTCTTTACTGAAGACTTATCTCTTCAGTAGGTCCTATGATTAAGTATAGTCTGGCCCAGGAGTGTGAAGGTGAACGGAAAGGCTGGAGCAACGAACCGCCCTTGCTGTCTCTGCCTTGTCGGTTCCCCTCTTCCCACTGGGATTCTCTGCCTCTAACCCTTTTACAGGGGCTGAGTCACTGACTTACTGGTGTTCTTCCATGCCGTCCATGGGAGGGGTGCGTCACTTGAGTAGGTTGAGCCACTGACGTGGTCTTCCTGTCTGGGTTGGCGCCCCCCCCTTGGGTTGTGCCGTGGCGGACATCTTTGTGGGCTATACTCGGCCTTGTCTTCGGACGGTAAGTTGGTGGTTGTAGATATCCCTCTAGTGGTGTGGGGGCTGTGCTTTGGCAAAGTGGGTGGGGTTATATCCTGCCTGTTTGGCCCTGTCCGGGGGTATCATCGGATGGGGCCACAGTGTCTTCTGATCCCTCCTGTCTCAGCCTCCAGTATTTATGCTGCAGTAGTTTATGTGTCGGGGGGCTAGGGTCAGTCTGTTACATCTGGAGTATTCTCTTGTCTTATCCGGTGTCCTGTGTGAATGTAAATATGCTCTCTCTAATTCTCTCTTTCTCTCTTTCTTTCTTTCTCTCGGAGGACCTGAGCCCTAGGACCATGCCTCAGGACTACCTGGCATGATGACTCCTTGCTCTCCCCAGTCCACCTGGCCATGCTGCTGCTCCAGTTTCAACTGTTCTGCCTGCGGCTACGGAACCCTGACCTGTTCACCGGACGTGCTTGTTGCACCCTCGACAATTACTATGATTATTATTATTTGACCATGCTGGTCATTTACGAACATTTTAACATCTTGACCATGTTCTGTTATAATATCCACCCGGCACAGCCAGAAGAGGACTGGCCACCCCTCATAGCCTGGTTCCTCTCTAGGTTTCTTCCTAGGTTTTTGGCCTTTCTCAGGAGTTTTTCCTAGGGAGTTTTTCCCAGCCACCGTGCTTCTTTCACATGCATTGCTTGCTGTTTGGGGTTTTAGGCTGGGTTTCTGTACAGCACTTTGAGATTTCAGCTGATGTACGAAGGGCTATATAAATACATTTGATTTGATTTGAAATTTGATTTGAATTGCACACATGCTTAACTGAATGATCAACAGAGACAAAAAGCAACAATTAACATTTATTGAAATAGTTTGGGGAATGGCCTCATCTCTGAGGGATGATCCTTAGAGCCATGTGCTTTGATGGCAGGTAGCCCTATGTGGGGCATCTGGCATTGACCACTGGGCTTAAGGAGTTCCAATGACTTAGCTGGTGGTAGTGAGGAGGTGGGTTGTCGGTAACTTTTGCTGTAACACAGCAAGTAAGAGAACATGGGTAAGTTTGACATATAAATACATACCAAGATTTATGCCCATTCGTTGAGAGAAACGAAGGTGATAATTTCAAGAGTGGGTTGAACAGCACGTGTGAGGAATGTGCATTATTATGCTGTGCTCATAGCTGAACGACATTCTGCACGTGTCAAATCGAAAAGGGAGAAATGACACTATGATGATGATGACAATGTTTGTAAACACTAACGTATACATTCCCACTATGCACATTGTGAACAGAGGAAGCAATGTGAATTGTATTGTGCTTACTGAAAAAAGTAAAGTGAGCTATCCATTCATACAAATCTTACTGATTGAACCTACGTTATCAACTATATTGAACAGAAATATAAACATGCAACAATTTCATATAAGGAAATCAGTCAATTGAAAAAAAATTATTCGGCCATAATCTGGATTTCACATGACTGGGCAGGGGCGCAGCCATTGGTGGGCCTGGTAGGGCGTAGGCCCACCCACTTGAGTGCCAGGCCCACTCACTGTGTAGCCAGGCCCAGCCAATCAAAATTAGTTTTTCTCTACAAAAGAGCTTTATTACAGACAGAAATACTCCTCAGTTTCATTAGCTGTCCGGGTGGCTGGTCTCAGACAATCCCACAGGTGAAGAAGCCGGATGTGGAGGTCCTGGGCTGGCATACTGCCAAATTCTCTAAAACGACTTTGGTGGTGGCTTATGGTAGAAAAATGTGAATTAAATTTTCTGGCAACCGCTATGGTGGACATTCCTGCAGTCAGCATGCAAATTGCACGCTCCCTCATTTGAGACATCTGTGGTATTGTGTTGTGACAAAACTGCACATTTTAAAGTGGCCTTTTATTGTGCACCTGTGTATTGATCATGCTGTTTAATCAGCTTTTTGATATGCTACACCTGTCAGGTGGATGGATTATCTTGGCCAAGGAGAAATGTTCCCTAACATGTATGTAAACAAATTTGTGCCCAAAATTTGTGTGAAATAAGATTTTGGTGCGTATGGAAAAATGTGGGTATCTTTTATTTCAGCTATTAAACATGGGAACAACACTTTACATGTTGTGTTTATATTTTTGTTCAGTATACAGTACCAGTGAAAAGTTTGGAAACACCTACACATTCAAGTGTTTTTCTTATTTGTACTATTTTCCACATTGTAGAATAATAGTGAAGACATCAAAACTATGAAATAACATATGGAATCATGTAGTAACCAAAAAAGTGTGAAACAAATCCAAATATATTTTATATTTGAGATTCTTCAAAGTAGCCACAATTTGCCTTGATGACAGCTTTGTACACTCTTGGCATTCTCTCAACCAGCTTCATGAGGTCGCCTGGAATGCATTTCAATTAACAGGTGTGCCTTGTTAAAAGTTAATTTCTGGAATTTCATTCCTTCTTAATGCATTTGAGCCAATCTGTTGTGTTATGACAAGGTAGGGGTGGTATACAGAAGATAGCCCTATTTGGTAAAATACTAAATCCATATTATGGCAAGAACAGCTCAAATAAGCAAAGAGAAACAACAGTCCATCATTACTTTAAGACATGAAGGTCAGTCAATCCGGAAAATTTGAAGAACTTTGAACGTTTCTTCAAGTGCAATCATAAAAACCATCAAGCGCTATGATGAAACTGGCTCTCATGAGGACCGCCACAGGAAAGGAAGACCGAGAGTTACCTAGAGTTCATTAGAGTTACCAGCCTCAGAAATGAACAGCCAAAATAAAAGCTTCACAGAGTTAAAGTAACAGACACATCTCAACATCTACACTTCAGAGGAGACTGCATGAATCAGGCCTTCATGGTCGAATTTCTTCAAAGAAGAATGGGAGACCAGATGCTGCTGGAAGTGGTGTTGGAGTGCCAGTAGGAGGCACTGTTTCCTCTGGTCTAAAATAATTCCCTGGGTAGGGTGCTGTCCTTTGGATGGGATGTTAAATGGGTGTCCTGACTCTCTGTGGTCACTAAAGATCCCATTGTACTTATTGTAAGAGTAGGGGTGTCAACCCTGGTGTCCTGGTTAAATTCCCAATCTGGCCCTCATACCATCATGGCCACCTAATCATCCCCAGCTTACAATTGGCTCATTCATCCCCTTCCTCTCCCCTGAAACTATTCCCCAGGTTGTTGCTGTAAATGAGAATGTGTTCTCAGTCAACTTACCTGGTAAAATAAAAAATGTGTGGGTGTGCTTTGCTGGTGACACTGTCAGTTATTTATTTATAATTCAAGGCACACTTAACCAGCAATACGCCATCCCATCTGGTTTGCACTTAGTCCCACTATTATTTGTTTTTCAACAGGACAATGACCCAAAACACCTCCAGGCTGTGTAAGGGCTATTTGACCAAGAAGGAGAGTAATGGAGTGCTGCATCAGATGACCTGGCCTCCAGAATTACCCGACCTCAACCAAATTGAGATGGTTTGGAATGAGTTGGACTGCAGAGTGAAGGAAAAGCAGCCAACAAGTGCTCAGCATATGTGGGAACACCTTCAAGCCTGTTGGAAAAGCATTCCAGATGAAGCTGGTTGAGAGAATGCCAAGAGTGTGCAAAGCTGTCATCAAGGCAAAGGGTGGCTACTTTGAAGAATCTAAAATATAATTTGTTTTGTTTAACATTTTTTGGGGATACTACATGATTCCATGTTATTTCATAGTTTTGATGTCTTCGCTGTTATTCTACAATGTGGAAAATAGTAAAAATAAAGAGAAACCCTTGAATGAGTAGGTGTGTCCCAACTTTTGACTGGTACTGTACATTATGGCTCTGTGAAGCATTGCACTTTGATGTAGAATCAACCCCCTACCTTAATGACATCAACGCAAGACTCATCACACTTTCTTTCCATTTGAGTGCTCCTCCATAGTCACATGTTGCTGACAAAACATAGAGAGTCACTTTCAGAGAGATGTTTGTAGATCAATAACGAACAAGGGGATCAAGAAACCTGGCCAGCCCGCCTCCCTCTCTGCACCCCCGTCGGCCATCTTGGGGCCACACCGGATCCCTCTAGACAGGAAGATGTCGTCTAGACATTCAGCTTTGAACACTGACCCTCCTTCCTGCGTCCCAGGTGAGCCTGCACCGCTACAGCGTCGGTCACACCCCTCTGGTTCCATTCTATACCTCCTTACGCCCCCTTAATCACCCCTCTGGTTCCATTCTATACCTCCTTACGCCCCCTTAATCACCCCTCTGGTTCCATTCTATACCTCCTTACGCCCCCTTAATCACCCCTCTGGTTCCATTCTATACCTCCTTACGCCCCCTTAATCACCCCTCTGGTTCCATTCTATACCTCCTTACGCCCCCTTAATCACCCCTCTGGTTCCATTCTATACCTCCTTACGCCACCTTACTCACCCCTCTGGTTCCATTCTATACCTCCTTACACCCCCTTAATCACCCCTCTGGTTCCATTCTATACCTGCTTACGCCCCCTTACTCACCCCTCTGGTTCCATTCTATACCTCCTTACGCCACCTTACTCCCCCCTCTGGTTCCATTCTATACCTCCTTACACCCCCTTAATCACCCCTCTGGTTCCATTCTATACCTGCTTATGCCCCCTTACTCACCCATCGACAGCAACCACCCCTGGACCGCTACACATCCGCTACAGCCATCCGCTTTATACCCACAGAGCAACGGCTGGTTTGGCTGGGCTACGGCCCCCCACTTTATACCTACAGAGCAACGGCTGGTTTGGCTGGGCTACGGCCCCCCACTTTATACCCACAGAGCAATGGCTGGTTTGGCTGGGCTACGGCCCCCCACTTTATACCCACAGAGCAATGGCTGGTTTGGCTGGGCTACAGAGCTCCGGTATGAAAAGGCCTGGATGTAAGTAGAGTGCTCAGGGCCCAACCTGCTTTCATCTGGCCAGGGCTGAGTCACCGAGGCTGGGGAACGTAAGCCAGGGAAAGCCCCTCTGGGGCAGCCGCACGCAATGCTCAATTACACTTGTGCTGGAACATGGTCCCGTTTTGAAATGAGTTCATGAGTTTATTTTTACAGGGACAGTGCACATTGAGAAACGTTTCAGTAAAAGTGCCGGCTAATTTTCAACTGCAATCCCTGGGCAGGTATGGGAGAGACAAGTTTTGAGGCCTTGGATATTCGCATACACAGAGGAAAGGGCTGGAAATAAAACTGCTTGTATATCCTCAAACAGACATCTTAGTTAGAGTAAGTATGACTGACGATTTTTTTCATGTAGTGAAGTTGATGATGCTTGCCATGGGTAGTTTACCTTCAATCTGTATCGCCAAAGTTCAGCATTATAGCACGATTGAAATTCAGAAGTATTGTGATTGAGCCGACATATGCAGCGTCAGCGGGGATAATGCAGTCTCCGCTAATGCAGGAACATTGTCTTTACATTTCTATCACGCTGTAGCGCAGATCTTCAGCGCTACGGATGGAATCGAGCCCTGAACCTTTTCTGATGCCTTCATTTCGCTCCTCATTTTCAAGTGTGGTGTTTCACAGGGATCGATTCTTGGAGCTCTTATTTTATTTCTAGTTTATATGAATGATCTATCAATGTATTCATTTTTTCAAATGACGCTTGCTGATGATGACACAAGGTAGGCTATGGAGTCTGCATCTCTCACTACACAGACTGTTCTTACAGTATGTCTCTTAATTTTGCATTGTGATCAACAGTCTGTTTTGTGAACCCACTTCGCTGCCATGAGTAGTGGTGGTGGGGGGGTCTCTGAAAGAAAGAGGAAATGTTACTGTATTTTGTACTGTAACACACACACACACACACACACAGCCTAGCTGCCCTCATCTGGGAGTGATTTGTTGTCCAGTGTACCCGTGGCCTTTAGTCATTGTGTGTCTGTCATTCGCAGAGAGAGAGGGTCGAGCTGATCTACACTGAACAAAAATATAAATGTAACATTCAACATGTATTTTTTTTTGTGAGTTACATTTCATAAAAGGAAATCAGTCAATTGAAATAAATTCATTAGGCCCTGTAATCTATGGATTACACATGACTAGGAATACAGATATGCATCTGTTGGTCACAGGTACATTAATAAAAAAACATTTTGCCTCATGCATCTCCTTCGCATAGAGTTGATCAGGCTGTTGACTGAAACATGGGACCAACACTTTACATGTTGCATTTATATTTTAGTTGAGTGTACATGGAGAGTCAGGGGGAGTGCTCTGATTACTCCATGCCTTAAGTGAGGAGGAGTGCCTGTGGCTGGGCATATAGAATGCCTTCAGGCAGGGTTCATTTCAGTGTTTAGACCAAGTTAAGTTTAGAGGGTTATTACAGTAACTGAGTTAAGCTTAGTATTTTAAGCGAGTTCCCGTACCTTGCTACCCCAGTTTGGGATTTGCTTAATTCTTTGTTCATTGGCTGTACATTAGATGGCCACACATTTATAGTGAATTGAGTGCATTGAATGGAATATGTGATGATACTCTCTCTATTGAATAATATCTGATCAGAACATTTCAGAACATAGGTCTCATTCACACCTATCCAAATGCACGCAGGCATATCCCCCTCCCCAAGACACTCAAACACATTTACAAAGTGCATGTGCAAGCACACATACACACACACACACACACACACACACACACACACACACACACACACACACACACACACACACACACACACACACACACACACACACACACACACACACAGACACACAGAGAGAGAGAGAGAGCTGTACTTGTGCATGTGACATTAAAACTTGAAACCTGAAACACACCCTTGAGCACCCTATAGGGCACACATTATTTACTTCTTCGTCAGTGAAGAAAATACATATTGGAATGCAAAGCAAAAAGATTGTCTCTCACACTATACAGTACATCCTTGCAAACCACATAGTTGGCATGGTGTCAGAAACCACAAGTATGCCATTTGTGTTGTGGCAGGTGAAGAAGGTAAACACCAACTAACCAGCATCATCAGCCCTCACAATATATTCACACAAATCTCAAGTCTTGTTTATATGCTTCCTTTATTCTGGATGTTTCTGTAGGGATGTAAGAGGAAAGAACCATGACCATAATAAATAGACGGCTTACACACACACACACACCACACACACACAGTATGCCTGCCTCACACACACCCTTCCCCTCTACACCCCCTCCTATTCCAAGGAGTAAACACGACAAGTGAAAAGGGTGTAAAGGCGAGCTTTGAGAGGAAGGCAGGCATGAAGCAGGCCGATGACAGTAATCTGCACAATTATTCCAGCTATGACAACAAAGGCGAGAGGGAATGCAGGCACCACTGACACCTGTCCCAGCTGCCCCAGAGGAGAAACATGGAGTGGAGGGGGGTGTGACTCCTCACCTCAGTGCGGCTGTATGGGGAGAAGCAAATCGACAACGTGACGGGCCGGACACACACACACTAAGAACATGACATCATCCGATGTGTGTAGTTACAATTTATTGGTGCATAAAAAATTGGCATGCATATACTGTAAGTACAACTAAAGCCTGACTTACTAAAATACTTTGAAATAGATATGTCAGATTGAGCCTTCAGAAAACACTTGAGCTGCTCTGTAACCAAACATAGCTGACTGGCAGTCATTCCTATCCTGCTCCACTGAGTTGGGCCTCTACTGACAGGTATGATCTGTTACACGTGTCCTTTCACCAAAGCTGCCTGACCTTCTGACCCTGCACCCTTCCTCAGTGCTCCTGACCTGGGGATAAATGGTAGAGTTCAGCCACGAATGACTGAGGAGAATCATACACTATGGCAGTGGAGAACTGTGAATATTGGACCTAGGCCTTCAGAGGGACCACAAATCTTCCAATACGTTGTATCAAACTCAAAAACAAAGAAAAGAACAAAAAACATAGCATCACCTAAAGCGTCCGACATTATATATTCAGTTTTTGGACGATTCTTGTTCTAGTGATGGAGGAGCAATGCTTTTTGATGACATTATGATTGAATCAAACAGGCCTGGCTGCACATCGGGCTGCCGCACACACAGACAAAACCGGCATGTGACACACAACATAAAATAACGCGTGCCGCAAAACCAAACCACACACTGTTTAGACAACCTATGGTACCTTAACCAATAGAAACTGTCAGCAATAGCGACAGCAACAGTGTCATATCAAAGGTGACAGGTGCTGAAAGGACAGTGACCATAATACATGTGCACTCCATGGCGCTGAAGGAGAGACAGTTTTGGTCAAACAGATAGACAGGGCTGATAGACCGGTGACAGCAGTCACACACACAGGGACAACCCACATATTTTTGGGGCTTGCCTGTTTTGCATGTTATTTTGGCATTAACACGTGTCACATATCAGTTTGCAAACAATGTCAAAATAATATATATAATTGAGTTAATAAAGCCGCATACAACATTTTATTGAGTGAGGCAGCTCCAAAATGCAGGTGTTTCAGCCTAGCTAAGTGCTTTCTGTGGTGGGGCAAGCCAGCAGAATATACGGGGTGTTGCGCCGTGATTGGCTCAGTGTTCTGTCACTCATGGGGACTACGTCACTGCAACAAAGCATCCTTTACTCATGCTGCCAAACATACCCTCGTAAAACTGACTATCCTACAGATCCTTGACTTTGGCGATGTCATTTACAAAATAGCCTCCAACACTCTACTCAGCAAACTGGATGTAGTCTATCACAGTGCCATCCGTTCTGTCACCAAAGCCCCATATACTACCCACCACTGCGACCTGTATGCTCTCATCTCGCTTCATACTCACTGGCTCCAGGTCATCTATAAGTCTTTGCTAGGTAAAGCACCGCCTTATCTCAGCTCACTGGTCACCATAGCAGCACCCACCCATAGTATGCGCTCCAGCAGGTATATTTCACTGGTCATCCCCAAAGCCAACTCCTCTTTTGGCCACCTTTCCTTCCAGTTCTCTGCTGCCAATGACTGGAACGAATTGCAAAAATCACTGAAGCTGGAGTCTTATATCTCCCTCACTAACTTTAAGCATCAGCTATAGAGTAGCTTACCGATCATTGCACTTGTACACAGCCCATCTGTAAATAGCCCACCAAACTACCTCATCCCCATATTGTTATTTCTTTTTTTGCTCCTTTGCGCCTGAGTATCTCTACTTGCACATTCATCTTCTGCACATCTATCACTCCAGGGTTTAATTGCTAAATTGTAATTATTTTGCCACTGTGGCCTATTTATTGCCTTACCTCCCTAATCTTACTACATTTGCACAAACTGTATATAGATTTTTCTATTGTGTTATTGACTGTACATTTGTTTATCCCATGTGTTGTTTGTGTCGCACTGCTTTGCTTTATCTTGGCCAGGTCGCAGTTGTAAATGAGAACTTGTTCTCAACTGGCCTACCTGGTTAAATAAAGGTGAAATTAAAAAACAAAAAAAACTGCCAAGTGTAAGAGAAGACCTTGAAAATTCTAGCCCTTTGGGTGTTACATTAGAAGTGCCCATCCAAGAAGGCTCAAGGTCATTGGTCAGAGATAAAATGACGTCAAATCAAGTTATAAACTCAGCAAAAAAAGAAACATCCCTGTCTTTCAAAGATAATTAGTAAAAATCCAAATAACTTCACAGATTTTCATTGTAAAGGGTTTAAACACTGTTTCCCATGCTTGTGAACCATAAACAATTAATGAACATGCACCTGTGGAAAGGTCGTTAACCTGTTAGGGTATAGGGGGCAGTATTGAGAATAAAAAAATAAAAAATGTGCCCATTTTTAACTGCCTCCTACACCTACCCAGTAACTACAATATGCATATACTTATTATATATGGATAGAAAACACCCTAAAGTTTCAAAAACTGTTTGAATGGTGTCTGTGAGTATAACAGAACTCATTTGGCAGGCAAAACCCTGAGACAGATTCTGACAGGAAGTGGATACCTGATGTGTTGAATTGACTTTGAGCCTATGCCATTGAAAAACAAAGGGGGTGAGGAATATTCTGGCACTTCCTATTGCTTCCACAAGATGTCCCCAGCCTTTACAAAGTGTTTTGAGTGTTCTACAGTGAGATCTGACCGAATAAGAGCCATGGAACCTGATGGTCCATTAGACACCTGGCGCGCGATTTGATGGTGGGTACTCTCATTCCGAAACGTTTTAAAAGAAAACCCAATGGTCCGCCTTGAATTTTATTCATGTTCTGGTTAAAAAAGGCCCTAATGATTTATGCGATACAACGTTTGACATGTTTGAACGAACGGAAATATATTTTTTCCGTTCTTGAAGTGATGTGAAGTCCGGCTGGCTTAGATCATGCGCTACAACACGGAGGTTTTTCGACATAAATGATGAGCTTTTTTGAACAAAACTACATTCGTTATGGACCTGGGACTCTTTGGAAGTGACATCTGATGAAGAGAATCAAAGGTAATGGATTATTTATATAGTATTTTCGATTTTCGATTCCTCCAACATGGCGGTTAGTCTGTATCGCGATGCGTATTTTTCTGGCGCAGTGCTCAGATTATTGCAAAGTGTGATTTCCCAGTAAAGTTAATTTTAAATCTGACAAGTCCATTGCGTTCAAGAGATGTAAATCTATAATTCTTTGAATGACAATATAATATTTTAGCAATGTTTTCTAATATTAATTAATTATTTTGTTGTCATGACTTGACTGCCGGTATTGGAGGGAAACGATTTCCTGAACATCAACGCCATAGTAAAACACTGTTTTTAGATATAAATATGAACTTGATAGAACTAAAAATGCATGCATTGTCTAACATAATGTCCTAGGAGTGTCATCTGATGGAGATTGTAAAAGGTTAGTGCATAATTTTAGCTGATTGTATGGTTTTGGTGAAGCCTGTCTTTGAATCGACAATGCATTGCACACCGCTATTGTCAATGTACTCTCCTAACATAACCTAACTTTATGCTTTCCCCGTAAAACCTTTTTGAAATCGGTAAACGTGGTTAGATTAAGAAGATGTTTATCTTTCAAAGGCTGTAAGTTAGTTGTATGTTTGAGAAATTTGAATTTGTACATTTATTTGGTTTCAAATTTGCCGCTCTTGAAATGCACCTGCTGTTGATAGGGTGCGCCACGGGGGGCACGCTAACGTCCCAGGTAGCCTCAAGAAGTTAAGACACTGGCAAAAAGGGCTCTTCACTGACGAGTCGCGGTTTTGTCTCACCAGGCGTGATTGTGGGATTCGCGTTTATCATCAAAGGAATGAGCGTTACACTGAGGCCTGGAGCGGGATCGATTTGGAGGTGGAGGGTCTGTCATGGTCTGGGGCGGGTGTGTCACAGCATCATCGGACTGAGCTTGTTGTCATTGCAGGCAATCTCAACGCTGTGCATTACAGGGAAGACATCCTCCTTCATGTGGTACCCTTCCTGCAGGCTCATCCTGACATGACCCTCCAGCATGACAATGCCACCAGCCATACTGCTCGTTCTGTGCGTGATTTCCTGAAAGATAGGAATGTCAGTGTTCACTCTTCGCTGGCCATGGCAGATGGTAGAGCAGTGTTTCCTTACCTGCTCTACCATCCTTCCTCCCTGTTGACACCTGGCTCTGCCCATGTGTCAATATTGCCGCATATCTAAACAGTGTCTTCGGTAAGATTAGTAAATTATCCTTATGTCAGACCTTATCTTGTAGGATTGCCCCTTTCATTTTCCACATGTCCAATTCTTCCTGGGGCGTTCGTTCTTGGCTATCCTGTAACAATTCTCTGTCAAGTGTCTTATCTTCTTTAAGATTTATCTGTGCTGCTTTGTATGGTTTTAAATGCATTTATGTGCTGTCTGTGTAAATAGTAACCTTTCTCTCCTTTCTTATTTCGCAGGCTCTAGTCAATGCTACTATTTTGGCCTGCTGTGCAGAATAATGTCTGGGCAATGGTTCAGTGTCTAACACCTTAGTTCCTGAAACCAGCTAAGCTTTCATTCCCCTTTTAGTTAGGGTAACAACTACTTTCAACAAAATCATCATATTAGCGAATTGACTAAACATAAACTTAAAATAAAAACTAAAATACCTGCCTCTCCTCTTAACTTTTCATATTTTTTAAAACCAATGGAGCCAATAGTCTCTCCATGAATTAATATCCTAAAGCTAAGCGAACCAAACTGTCTTCCCCTTTTATTCTTATTCTGTCTTTTCTGTCTGTCACAGTATTATTTCTGTCACCCATTTCTCGGGAGAGCCTTACACTCTGCCATCTAATCCTGTTTATAATTTAACTATGCTGGTCTCCACTCAGTAACTGTTATCTA
This sequence comes from Salmo trutta, assembly GCF_901001165.1. NCBI lineage: Eukaryota > Metazoa > Chordata > Actinopteri > Salmoniformes > Salmonidae > Salmo > Salmo trutta. The sequence continues at coordinate 28,821,707 of NC_042987.1, forward strand.
CCCATTCTGTGTCATGTCTATCTTCCCTCAATCCTGGCTTATGCTCTCCTCCTGCTACTCCCAAACCATCAAGGTCTCAGCAGTGCAGGGGAGGACTTCTCCGTCTGCCCTTCCTTCTATCTGTCTGTCACTCTTTCTCATAACAGTCAGTGTCAAATATTGGTTCTGTTTCCACCTATTAACTAACTATCTCACTGTCTCCCTGTTTGCACTCCTGGATTTTAGAAAAATCAACATGTCTATGGTAGTAATATCAAGATTATTGCATAGTTAAGTAAGTTTATCTGATACTCTCAATGATCCTGGATCACCATGGATGTCACATATCCCTGTCCTGTTGGCTTAGAATATGTCCTAAATACTTAATCACTATCCATCGCTGTCTGTTCCTTTCCCCCGAGATTAGAGGAACCTTGAGAGTTACTCCCTTTCTTCTCATAAGTTTCTCACTAGGTTGTGTCAAACACAGTCTACTATTTTCTTAGGCACACTCATACACACATACATTTCTCTTCCTCCCGGGTCTCTACTAGACCTTATGGGACTTACGTTTAGTACTTTAACCTCTTTTAATTATTCATTATACATGCCTTATAACTACTAATTACTAATTAGTTACGTTTCAGTTTTGGATTCTTTAATCATTTACCTTTAAACCAATTACTCCCTTATCAAGTCATCATCAAGAATCAAATCGACAATCTACTGACAAATCCTTTTTAATCCTTGTCATATGAAGAGAAATTATAGATAAAATGTATCGGTGCTCATTGGCCATAAACATTACACAACAAGTTGGAAATCTCAAATTCAATTAGTGGTTTGGAAGGAATCAGTGACATTTTAGTCATTTAGCAGACGCTCTTATCCAGAGCGACTTACAGTAGTGAATGCATACATTTCATACATTTTTTCCCCCCCGTACTGGTCCCCCGTGGGAATCAAACCCACAACCCTGGCATTGCAAATGCCATGCTCTACCAACTGAGCCACACAGGACAGTGGCTGTGTGGTCCCAAATCTGGGATTAAGGGACTCTTTTCCAAGTTTAAAATTATAAACATTCAACGTTGGCCATGCTGTCAACAAAGCATGGTTTGTGCCGCGCAAAGAAAATTACTTAACTCGGAACTGCAAAAACTTGACTTCACTTCAGTGAGTTCAAGACAACTGGGTAGTCAGGAATAAACAAGCTCTGACTGGGAAAATACGTTTTGAACGGTCATCCAACTCGGAATTCTAAATCCGGCCTCCAGTTGTTTTAAATCCAGAGAATGCCAGACTTTGATGACATATTTTGCCCACGAAGGACCGCCGCGCCACCTTACTATTCAAGTGAGCACATCAAACCAAGGTGTCCAAAAATGTATTGTATTTTGCTGCATAAATTGTGTAATATGCCAGGGAGATATGTATATTGTAGCTAAGAAAGTAATACTAAGTGTATGTGATGTAGTAAGATGTTAACCTCTATGGGCTAGGTCCCACCCCTGGTACACCCTATCAACAGCAGGTGAAATATCAAGGGCGCCAAATTTGAAAACAATTAAATGTCATAATTCAAATTTCTCAAACATACAACTATCTTACACCCTTTGAAAGATAAACATCTCCTTAATCTAACCACATTGTCCGATTTCAAAAAGGCTTTACGGTGAAAGCATAAAGTTAGATTATGTTAGGACAGTACATTGAAAATAGCTGTGTGTAATGTTTTGTCAATGCAAAGACAGGCGTCACCAAAAGCAGAAAACCAGCTAAAATTATGCACTAAGCTTTGACAATCTTCATCAGATGACACTCCTAGGACATTATGTCAGACAATACATGCATTTTTTGTTCTATCAAGTTCATATTTATATCCAAAAACAGCGTTTTACTATGGCGTTGATGTTGAGGAAATATTTTCCCTCCAATACCGCCAGTCAATCAGCACAACAAATTAAATAATTACTATTCGAAAACATTGGTAAAATATTATATTGTCATTCAAAGAATTATAGATTAACATCTCTTGAACGCAACCGCATTGCCAGATTTAAAAATAACCTTACTAGGAAATCACACTTTGCAATAATCTGAGCACTGCGCCCAGAAAAATAGGCTTTGCGATACAGACTAAGCGCCATGTTGGAGAGATCTAAAATCAAAAATACTATGTAAATAATCCCTTACCTTTGATTATCTTCATCAGAAGGCACTTCCAGGAATCCCAGGTCCATAACAAATGTAGTTTTGTTCGAAAAAGCTCATAATTTATGTCCAAAAAGCTCCGTGTTGTTAGCGCGTCCTGTAGGCTACTCAAAAACATGAACGACACCCGCCGGACTTGTCTTCATGAAAGAGGGGAAAAAAATATTTACGTTTGTTCAAACATGTCAAACGTTGTATAGCATAAATCATTAGGGCCTTTTTCAACCAGAACTTCAATAATATTCCAGGCGGACGATTGCATTCTCTTTTAAAACGTATTGGAACGAGAGTACCCAAACATGAACTCGCACGCCAGAGCAGTATCGGCCATCCGCTTATGACCAACGTTCCAAGTCTCTTGTTCGGTCAGTTTTCACAGTAGAAGACTCAAACCACTTTGTAAAGACTGGTGACATCTAGTGGAAGCCATAGGAAGTGCTCAATGATTAATAAGCCCCTGTGTGTTTCAATGGCATAGGCTTAAAAGTAATTCAACACATCAGGTATCCACTTCCTGTCAGAATTTGTCTCAGGGTTTTGACTGCCATATGAGTTCTGTTATACTTACAGACACCATTCAAACAGTTTTAGAAAATTCAGAGTGTTTTCTATCCAAATCTGTTAATAATATGCATATTATAGCTTCTGAGTTGGTGTAGGAGGCAGTTAAAAATGCACATATCTTTTTCAAAATTCTCAATACTGTCCCCTATCCCCAACAGGTTTCAATAGCCCATGTGCCTCCCCCTGATAATTTGGTCTATTTACCCCTCTTAATTTCACCTACTGTTCTGACTGTTCTACTGTAGCCTATAACCTGTTTTAGGGAAATGTAATCATTGAATATTCTAAGAGCTTTCATTGTCTGCTTGCAGTATATGCCCCCTTTATTTATCGTATGGTTCTGACTTGATGTACAAGGAGAACACTGTAAGAACGGCCCATGTTCTGAATTCTGTCACTGTACATTTCAAAAGTGCTAAACAAATAGTTATATTGACTAACGTTATGTTCGTCCTAGCTCGCTCATTAATGTCTTAATCGAAATTACGGATTGCCTCTTATCCGCTTGTCATCCCCTTACAGTGAGGGAAAAAAGTATTTGATCCCCTGCTGATTTTGTACGTTTGCCCACTGACAAAGAAATGATCAGTCTATCATTTTCATGGGAGGTTTATTTGAACAGTGAGAGACAGAATAACAACAAAAAAATCCAGAAAAACACGTCAAAAATGTTATAAATTGATTTGCATTTTAATGAGGGAAATAAGTATTTGACCCCTCTGCAAAACATGACTTAGTACTTGGTGGCAAAACCCTTGTTGGCAATCACAGAGGTCAGACGTTTGTTGTAGTTGGCCACCAGGTTTGCACACATCTCAAGAGGGATTTTGTCCCACTCCTCTTTGCAGATCTTCTCCAAGTCATTAAGGTTTTGAGGCTGACGTTTGGCAACTCGAACCTTCAGCTCCCTCCACAGATTTTTTATGGGATTAAGGTCTGGAGACTGGCTAGGCCACTTCAGGACCTTAATGTGCTTCTTCTTGAGCCACTCCTTTGTTGCCTTGGCCATGTCTTTTGGGTCATTGTCATGCTGGAATACCCATCCACGACCCATTTTCAATGTCCTGGCTGAGGGAAGGAGGTTCTCACTTAAGATTTGACGGTACATGGCCCCGTCCATCGTCCCTTTGATGCGGTGAAGTTGTCCTGTCCCCTTAGCAGAAAAACACCCCCAAAGCATAATGTTTCCACCTCCATGTTTGACGGTGGAGATGGTGTTCTTGGGGTCATAGGCAGCATTCCTCCTCCTCCAAACACGGCGAGTTGAGTTGATGCCAAAGAGCTCCATTTTGATCTCATCTGACCACAATACTTTCACCCAGTTGTCCTCTGAATCATTCAGATGTTCATTGGCAAACTTCAGACGGGCATGTATATGCGCTTTCTTGAGCAGGGGGACCTTGCGGGTGCTGCAGGATTTCAGTCCTTCACGGCGTAGTGTGTTACCAATTGTTTTCTTGGTGACTATGGTCCCAGCTGCCTTGAGATCATTGACAAGATCCTCCTGTGTAGTTCTGGGATGATTCCTCACCATTCTCATGATCATTACAACTCCACGAGGGGAGATCGTGCATGGAGCCCCAGGCCGAGGGAGATTGACAGTTCTTTTGTGTTTCTTCCATTTGCGAATAATCGCACCAACTGTTGTCACCAAAGAAAATCCTGATTTGATATTTTTTTATACTCAGTATTAACCCTTCTCTTTCCAGCACAAACTGAAGAGATATATCATATCATCATAAAAATATTGTAAAAATATAAATTAAAACATTTTGTTATATATATATATATATATATATATATATTATTTTTTTTATCTGTAAAGGCCCTCTCGGTTCCCCACTGCACTATGGAAAGACTGACTGATGGGTTTCTGAAGATCCATAAGTAATGGAGCACTGATGTTGCAGAAACAAATGGCCTTGGTTTGCTCATGTTCTGTAAATATAGTTTGAAGAGTATAATCTTTTTTTTATATATATGTATGAACTAATCCAGCATTTTATTGACAAATTATTTGTGTCCTCTTAGCTTAAACAAAGATTTGCTTTGCTTCACCAAGACAAAGAGCACTGAAGAGGCCTGGGGGCGAAGGAACCAGATCTTACAGAACCAGTAATAGATTCACCCTCTCCTTCTCCTATACCCCCCCAACACCCCCCTCTCCTCCTGGTCTGACTCCTGACATGGCATTGCCCCTACACACTGGGCCTCTAATTATTTCATCATGTAGCAGGAAATCCTGCAGGGGCTACATAAACACAGGGCAGGGGGGTGACGATGACTCCCGCTATGCCCTTTTCCTCTCTCCCCATCAGAGGAGGGTGACATCTCTTCCCCTCTTCCTGCCCTCAGCAACCTTCAGGACCTGGGATCTGTGTCCTCCTCAAGTCCCCATGGACCGCCTTGTCTGGAGCGTCACACTTCATACTCCAAACGGACACACACATGCATATACACGCATACACGCACTTGGCACACACACACACTTTCTTTCTGATCCCAGGTCAGAGGCGGAGCTAGATTCCATACCCCCTCCTCTACACCCCCCCGCCTCCTTACAAAACCAACATTCTTCGCTCCTGGTGAGCTGAAGTGGGGGATGTGGAGGGTTTGGGGGGTCTAGTTGCGTGTGTCGAACCAAAGGTGCCGTTGTGCATAAATTAATGTAAGGTGAAATTCTTGCCAGGGAGTCGTCTTGCACTTCTCCAGACAGAGGAGGCCCCATCTACTTCCCACCTACTTCCCCTCACACCCCTGTACTGGTCTCGTGTGGGGCCGCTGAATGCTGGGTAGCATATTTAGGGTACTGGTTCTTGATAATTATCGATTCGTTTGAACTAGTATTTTGTAGTGTCCAACACATGCCTATCACAGGTTGTAGTGTCCAACACATGCCTAATCCCCATTGAGAACATTATCTTGGCATTCTTGGGTCAGAGAGGGGGGAGGAGAAGAGAGGCTGTCATGCAGAATACTTTGTGAATACCAGTCCCCGTGACCATTATTTAATGGTCAATGTACCTTCCGAATGTATTCACACCCCTTGACTTTTTCCAAATTTTGTTGTGTTACAGCCTGAATTTAACATGGATTAAATTGAGATTTTGTGTCACTGTCCTACACACAATAACCCATAATGTCAAAGTGGAATTATGTTTTTAGAAATGTTTACAAATTATTTATAAATGAAAAGCTGAAATTTCTTGAGTCAATAGGTATTCAACCCCTTTGTTATGGCACGCCTAAATAAATTCAGGAGTCAACATGTGCATGTTGAAGTTATTAATTACACTTTGGATGGTGTTTCAATACACTGAGCCACTACAAAGATAAAGGCATCCCATCTAACTCAGTTGCCGGCGAGGAAGGAAACCGTTCAGGTATTTCACCATGAGGCCAGTGGTGACTTTAAAACAGTTAAAGAGTTTAACCTCTTAAGGATCAATTTTCTCCCAAAATGACATACCCAAATTTAACTGCCTGTAGCTCAGGACCTGAAGCAAGGATATGCATATTCTTGATACCATTTGAAAGGAAACACTTTGAAGTTTGTGTAAATGTGAAATTAATGTAGGAGAATATAAGACATTAGATCTTGTAAAAGATTTTTAAAAATCACCATCTTTGAAATGCAAGAGAAAGGCCATAATATACTATTCCAGGTTAGGCACAATTTGAAATGCAAGAGAAAGGCCATAATATACTATTCCAGGTTAGGCACAATTTAGATTTTGGCCACTAGATGCCAGCAGTGTATGCACAACGTTTTAGACTGATTCAATGAACCATTGCATTTCTGTTCAAAATGTTGTATCAATACCTCCCAAATGTGCCTAATTGTTTTATTAATACATGTTCAAGTTCCTAACTGTGCACTCTACTCAAGCAATAGCATGGTCTTCTTTCACTGTAATCGCTACTGTAAATTGGACAGTGCACGGGGACACCGATCCTATAGAGGTTTTAATGGCTATGATAATTGAAAAATTAGGATGGATCAACAACATTGTAGTTACTCCACAATACTAACCTAAATGGCAAAGTGAAAAGAAGAAAACCTGTACAGAATAAAAATATTCCAATACCTGGTACTGCCTTGCTAGGACACGTGACCACCCTCCTGAAGTGTCTTACCAGTCGGTGCCACGCAAAAACCTAGCTATAGAGCCCCACAGTGGAGGTGTCACAATACCCATAAAACCTAGCTGTCAAATAAGGAAATAGTTCCAATCGTTTTTCCAACATTCTTTTTTCCCATAGGGGATTTTATATTGAACAAAAATATGAACACAACATGAAACAATTTGAAAGATTGTAACGAGTTACAGTTCATATAAGGAAATGAGTCAATTGAAATGAATTAATTAGGCCCTACTCTATGGATTTCACATGACTGGGAATACAGATATGCATCAGTTTGTCACAAATACCTTTAAGAAAAAGGTAGGGGCATGGATCAGAAAACCAGTCAGTATCTGGTTAGACCACCATTTGCCTCATACAGTGTGACACATCTCCTTTGCATAGAGTTGATCAGACTGTTGATTGTGGCCTGTGGAATGTTGTCCCACTCCTCTTCAATGGTTGTGCAAAGTTGTTGGATATTGGTGGGAACTGGAACACGCTGTCGTACACGTCGATCCAGAGCATCCCAAACGTTCTCAATGGGTGACATGTCTGGTGAGTATGCAGGCCATAGAAGAACTGGAATATTGTCAGCTTCCAGAAATTGTGTACAGACCCTTGCGACATGGGGATGTGCATTATCATGCTGAAACATGACATGATGGCAGCGGATGAATGGCACGACAATGGGCCTCAGAATCTCGTCACGGTATATCTGTGCATTCAAATTGCCATCGATAAAATGCAATTGTGTTTGTTGTCCATAGGTTATACCTGCCCATACTATAACCCCACCGCCACCATGGGACGCTTTGTTCACAACGTTGAAAACCGCTCACCCATATGACGCCATACACATGGTCAACGGGTGTGAGGCCAATTGGACGTATTGCCAAATTCTCTAAAACAACGTTTGAGTCTGCTTATAGTAGAGACATATACATTCAATAATCTGGCAACAGCTCTGGTGGACTTTCCTGCAGTCAGCATGCCAATTGCCTGCTCCCTCAAAGCTTGAGACATATGTGGCATTGTGTTGTGTGACAGAACTGCACATTTTACATTTTACATTTTAGTCATTTAGCAGACGCTCTTATCCAGAGCGACTTACAGTAGTGAATGCATACATTTCATAATTTTTTTTCTGTGCTGGCCCCCTGTGGGAATCGAACCCATAACCCTGGTGTTGCAAACACCATTTTAAAACTGGTTTCATGAGAATAGCCCCCCCCCCCCCGAGTGGCCTTTTATTGTCCCCAGTAAAGGTGCACCTGTGTATTGATCATGCTGTTTAATCAGCTTCTTGATGTTGCACACCTGCCAGGTGGATGGATTATCTTGGCAAAGGAGAAATGCTCTCTAACAGGGATGTAACCAAATTAGTGCACACAATTTGAGAGAAATACGCTTTTTGAGCATATGGAACTTTTCTGGGATCTTTTATTTCAGCTCATGAAACATGGGACCAACACTTTACATTGCGTTTATGTTTTTGCTCAGTGTAGAAGGGCTGGGTTTTATGTAGGCTTACACTGGTGTGACTTTTTGATAACCGTGTAAATCTCTCTAGGACAAGGTGACTTTTATTATGACTCATACTGTGGTACTCTAGTTGCTAGCGCAAGTGGGGACACTTTAGGCTGAGGAGTAAGTTTCACACATCCCCATGTGCAACAACAGCATCCTGTTTGCAATAAGGTAATAGACTTGTAATAGATTGGTCTATTAACATGGTAATCTGCCTAGATACGATTATCACTTACTTGATTGGTTAACTTTGATACGTTGATTAATATATAGTACCAGTCAAAAGTTTGGACACACCTACTCATTCAAGGGTTTTTCCTTTATTTTTACTATTTTCTACATTGTCGAATAATAGTGAAGACATCAAAACTATTAAATAACACACATGGAATCATGTAGTAACCAAAAAAGTGTTAAACAAATCAAAATATATTTTTGATTCTTCAAAGTAGCCACCCTTTGCACACTCTTGGTATTCTCTCAACCAGCTTCACCTGGAATGCTTTTCCAACAGTCTTGAAGGATTGCCCACATATGCTGAGCACTTGTGGCTGCTTTTCCTTCACTCTGCGGTCCAACTCATCCCAAACAACCTCAATTGGGTTGAGGTCGGGTGATTGTGGAGGCCAGGTCCTCTGATTCAGCAGTCCATCACTCTCCTTGGTCGAATAGCCCTTACATAGCCTGGAGGTGTGTTGGGTCATTATCCTGTTGAAAACAAATGATAGTCCCACTAAGCACAAACCAGATGGGATGGCGTATCGCTGCAGAATACTATGGTTGCCATGCTGGTTAAGTGTGCCTTGAATTCGAAATAAATCACAGACAGTGTTACCAGTAAATCACCCCCACACCATCACAAGTCCTCCTCCATGCTTCATGGTGGGAACCACGCATGCGGAGATCATCCGTTCACCTACTCTGCGTTTCACAGACACGGCGGTTGGAACCAAAAATCTCAAATTTGGACTCATCAGACCAAAGGACAGTCTTCCTCTTATTGGTGTCCTTTAGAACTGGTTTCTTTGCAGCAATTCGACCATGAAGGCCTGATTCACGCAGTCTCCTCTGAACAGTTGATGTTTAGATGTGTCTGTTCCTTGAACTGTGAAACATTTATTTTGGCTGCAATCTGAGGTGCAGTTAACTCTTATGAACGTATCCTCTGCAGCAGAGGTAACTGCTTTCCTGTGGCGGTCCTCATGAGAGCCAGTTTCATCACAGCGCTTGATGGTTTTTACGACTGCACTTGAAGAAACTTTCAAATTTCTTCAAATTTTCCGGATTGACTGACCTTCATGTCTTAAAGTAATGATGGACTGTTGTTTCTCTTTGCTTATTTGAGCTGTTCTTGCCATAATATGGACCTGGTCTTTTACCAAATAGGGCTATCTTCTGTATACCACCCCTACCTTGTCACAACACAACTGAGTGGCTCAAATGTATTAAGAAGGAAAGAACTTCCACAAATTAACTTTTAACAAGGCACACCTGTTAATTGAAATACATTCTAGGTCACTACCTCATGAAGCTGGTTGAGAGAATGCCAAGAGTGTGCAAAGCTGTCATCAAGGCAAAGGGTGGCTATTTTGAAGAATATCAAATATATAAAAATATATATTTTGATTTGTTTAACACTTTTTTGCTTACTACATGATTCCGTATGTGTTATTTCATAATAGTGAAGACATAAAACTATTCTACAATGTAGAAAATACTAAAAATAAAGAAAAACCCTTGAATGAATAGGTGTGTCCAAGCTCTTGACTGGTACTGTATATACAAAAGTATGTGGACACACGTTAAAATTAATGGATTCGGCTATTTCAGGCACACCCGTTGCTGACAGGTGTTTAAATCAAGCGCACAACCATGCAATCTCCATAGACAAACATTGGCAGTAGAATGGTCTTACTGAAGAGCACAGACTTTTAACGTGGCACCGTCATAGGATGCCATCCTTCCAAGTCAGTTCGTCAAATTTCTGCCCTGCTAGAGCTGCCCCAGTCAACTGTAAGTGCTGTTATTGTGAAGTGGAAACGTCTCGGATCAAAAACGTCTCACAGAACGGAACCGCAGAGTGCTGAAGTGCGTAGCATGTACAAATCATCTCTCCTCGGTTGCAACACTCACTACCAAGTTCCAAACTGCCTCTGGAAGCAAGGTCAGCACAATAACTGTTCGTCAGGAGCTTCATGAAATGGGTTTCCATGGCAGAACAGCCACACACAAGCCTAAAATGATCATGCGCAATGCCAAGTGTCGGCTGGAGTGGTGTAGAGCTCGCCACCATTGGAGCAGATGAAACGTGTTCTCTGGCAGTCCGACAGATGAATCTGGGTTTGGCGGATGCCAGGAGAACGCTACTTGCCCCAATGCATAGTGCCAACTGTAAAGTTTGGTGGAGGAGGAATAATGGTCTGGGGCTGTTTTTCATGGTTCGGGCTAGGCCCCTTAGTTCCAGTGAATGGAAATCTTAACACTACAGCATACAAGGACATTCTAGACGATTCTGTGATTCCAACTTTGTGTCAACAATTTGGGGAAGGCCCTTTCCTGTTTCAGCAAGCCAATCCCCAGTTCCCAAAGCGAGGTCCATACAGAAATAGTTTGTTGAGATCGGTGTGTAAGAACCTGACTGGCCTGCACAGAGCCCTGACCTCAACCCCAACGAACACCGTTGGGATGAATTGGAACTCCGACTGCAAGCTAGGCCTAATTGCCCAACATCATCCAACATCAGTGCCCAACCTCACTAATGCTCTTGAGGCTGAATGGAAGCAAGACCCGCAGCAACGTTCCAACATCTAGTGGAAAGCCTTTCCAGAAGAGTGGCGGCTGTTATAACAGCACAGGAGGGATGCTCATGATTTTTCAATTAAATACTCAATACTTTTGGTCATGTAGTGTGGAACATGCTGCCTTGAACATGCCCCTGTACCATGTTTTGGATTAGTAAAGTTAACAAACGGAACTCCTCTCTCCTGTCCAGTTATTAGTAGTTATTCTATAGGTTATAAAACCTAAAATACGACAATGGAATCAAATGAACAAATGTGTGGATTGTAAATGGAGCAGCCGTGCAACTGATATTTCACGGCCCGGAGGCAGGAGAGCTAGCTACCACTGAGGATATTAGCCCAGATAACAGTAGCGACGAAGGAATTGCTACTTTGCAAGTCGGACATGTAGAGGCTGACACGGGAACAGGACTCCCACAGGTCTTGCGGGTCCCGCAGGATTCTGACAGGAATGGGTGTCACGTCGGACTTGGACTGGCTGATAGGTGAAATCAAGTGCAGGAGACAGAGGTGCTGGAGATGAGTGTCTTTTAATAATTCTACTCACACACACGCCGAAAAGCACAGGGCGCTATACAAAGTACCAGTAATTAGTGAACTGCGCCCGTACAGCACAAAATATAATTCCCAAGGTAAGGAGCGCAGCCCGGTAAATCTTACTACAAAAAAACAAACTGTCGATCTCACAACGTGGACAATAAACAATCCCGCACAAAATCCCAACTGAAAACACACATTAAATAAGTCCCCACTAATGACATACACAAAACAGGTGCAGAACAGACAGACAAAACTAAACGACACAGAAACAACGATCGGTGGCAGCTAATAGGCCGGCGACGACGACCGCCGAGCGCCGCCCGACCGAGGAGGGGCGCCACTTTCGTTGGATCCTGTGACAGTACCCCTCCCAGCCGCGCACCGACGCTGGCCTCGGGGACGGCCCGGAGGGCGAGGCGCCGGCCGATCCGGTCGGCGACGGTGGAAGTCCAGCAGCATAGAGGGGTCCAGAACGTCCGCCGCCGGAACCCAGCACCTCTCCTCCGGACCGTACCCCTCCCAGTCCACGAGGTACTGCAGGCCCCCTAACCGACGTCGGGAGTCCAGGATGGCTCGGACTGTGTACGCCGGGCTCCCCCCGATGTCCAGGGGGGGCGGGGGGGCCTCCAGCACCTCACTGTCCTGCAGCGGACCAGCTACCACCGGCCTGAGGAGAGACACATGAAACGAGGGGTTAATACGGTAATACGAAGGAAGTTGTAACCTGTAACACACCTCGTTTATCCTCCTCAGGACTTTAAACGGCCCCACAAACCGCGGACCCAGCTTCCGGCAGGGCAGGCGGAGAGGCAGGTTCCGGGTCGAGAGCCAGACTCTATCCCCCGGGTTAAACACGGGGGCGTCACTGCGGTGGCGGTCAGCGCTCTCCTTGTGCCGTTCGCTCGCCCTCCTTAAACATTCCTGGACCGCGTTCCAGGTCTCCTGAGAGCGCTTGACCCATGCCTCCACCGCAGGAGCCTCCGTCTGGCTCTGTTGCCATGGCACCAGGACCGGCTGATACCCCAGCACCACCTGGAAGGGTGACAGATTAGTGGAGGAGTGGCGCTGAGAGTTCTGGGCCATCTCGACCCATGGCACGAACTGCACCCACTCCCCTGGCCGGTCCTGGCAATACGACCGCAGGAACCTGCCCACATCCTGGTTGATGCGCTCTACCTGCCCATTACTCTCGGGGTGGAACCCCGAGGTCAGGCTGACCGAGACCCCCAGCCTCTCCATAAACGCTTTCCATACCCTGGACGTAAACTGGGGACCTCGATCAGATACGATGTCCTCGGGCACCCCATAGTGCCGGAAGACGTGAGTGAACAGGGCCTCCGCGGTCTGCAGGGCCGTAGGAAGACCGGGCAAAGGGAGCAGACGGCAGGACTTAGAGAACCTGTCCACAACGACCAGGATCGCCGTGTTCCCCTGAGACGGCGGGAGATCCGTAAGGAAATCCACCGAGAGGTGAGTCCAGGGCCGCTGTGGAACAGGGAGGGGCTGTAATTTCCCTCGAGGTAGGTGCCTAGGAGCCTTACACTGAGCGCACACTGAACAGGACGAGACATAACGCCGGACATCCTCAGCCAAGGTGGGCCACCAGTACCTCCCCTTCAGGCCCCGCACTGTCCGTTCCACCCCAGGATGACCCGAGGAGGGTAGAGTATGGGACCATCGGATCAGGCGATCGCGGACACCAAGCGGAACGTATTTCAGGCCCACGGGACACTGCGGCGGAGTAGGTTCTGACCGAACCGCCCGCTCGATGTCCGCATCCACCTCCCATACCACCGGTGCCACCAGACCGGAGGCGGGAAGTATGGGAGTAGGATCGATGGTCCGCTCCTCGGTGTCGTAGAGACGCGACAGTGCGTCAGCCTTCCGGTTCCGGGAACCTGGAATGTACGAGAGAGTGAAGTTAAACCTCGTAAAAAACATGGCCCACCTCGCCTGACGGGGATTAAGCCTCCTCGCTGCCCGAATATACTCCAGGTTACGGTGGTCGGTCCAGATGAGAAAAGGGTGACGTGCCCCCTCAAGCCAATGTCTCCACACCGTCAAAGCCCTGACCACGGCTAACAGCTCCCGGTCCCCCACATCATAATTGCGCTCCGCCGGGCTCAGCTTCTTAGAAAAGAACGCGCATGGGCGGAGCTTCGGAGGAACGCCCGAACGCTGCGACAGCACAGCTCCTACCCCAGCCTCGGACGCATCCACCTCCACTATGAATGGCAAAGAGGGGTCCGGATGCGCTAGGACAGGTGCATTGGTAAACAGAACCTTCAGACGATGGAAGGCTCTGTCCGCCTCTGCTGACCATCGTAGCCGCACCGGCCCCCCCTTCATCAGTGATGTAATGGGAGCTGCTACCTGGCCAAAACCCCGGATAAACCTACGATAATAATTAGCGAACCCCAAGAACCGCTGCACCTCCTTCACAGTGGCTGGGGTTAGCCAATTACACACAGCCGTCACGCGGTCACACTCCACCTCCACCCCCGAGGTGGAAATGCGATATCCTAGAAATGAGACGGCTCTTTTGAAGAACTCACATTTCTCAGCCTTGACGTATAGGTTATGCTCCAGCAGCCGCCCAAGCACTTTACGCACCAGGGACACATGCTCGGCGCGTGTGGCGGAGCTGATCAGGATGTCATCGATGTACACCACCACACCCTGCCCGAGCATGTCCCTAAGGACCTCGTCCACAAAGGATTGGAAGACGGCGGGAGCATTCTTTAACCCATACGGCATGACGAGGTACTCATAATGGCCAGATGTGGTACTAAATGCGGTTTTCCACTCATCTCCATCTCGGATACGCACCAAGTTATACGCACTCCTGAGATCCAATTTCGTGAAGAAGCGCGCCCCGTGAAATGACTCCACTGCCGTAGCAATGAGAGGTAGCGGGTAACTGAAACCCACTGTGATAGCATTTAGACCTCTATAGTCAATGCACGGGCGCAGACCTCCCTCCTTCTTCTTCACGAAAAAGAAGCTCGAGGAGACGGGGGATTTAGAGGGCCGAATGTATCCCTGTCTCAAGGACTCAGTGACGTATGTATCCATAGCCACTGTCTCCTCCTGAGACAGAGGATACACGTGACTCCTAGGAAGAACCTCGTCAGCCTGGAGGTTTATCGCACAATCTCCCTGTCGATGGGGGGGTAATTGAGTCGCCTTCGTCTTACTGAAGGCGATAGCCAAATCGGCATACTCTGAGGGAATGTGCACAGTAGAGACTTGGTCTGGACTCTCCACCGTAGTCGCACCGATGGAAACTCCTATGCACCTACCTGAGCACTCCCTCGACCACCCCGTTAGAGCCCTCTGTCTCCACGAAATCTGGGGGTTGTGAGTGGCTAGCCAGGGGATTCCCAGTACCACCGGAAACGCTGGGGAGTCAATGATGAACAGGCTGAGACGCTCCACATGACCCCCCCACGTCTGCATAACCAGTGGCACTGTGACCTCCCCTACTTGGCCTGACCCTAGCGGTCGACTGTCTAGGGCGTGCACGGGGAAGGGGTGGTCCAGCTGAACCAGGGGAATCCCTAACCTCTTCGCTAACCCACGGTCCATAAAACTCCCAGCTGCACCTGAATCGACTAGCGCCTTATACTGGAAGTGAGGGGAAAAATTAGGAAAACAAACGGAGGTGTACAAGTGGTCGACAGGGGGCTCTGGGTGTGGCTGGTGCGGACTCACCTGGGGGGCCGAAGCAGTGCTCTGCCTGCCCTCCGAACTCCCGGAGGGACCTCTCCAGCACCGGTCCACAGTGTGTCCTCTGCGTCCACCTCGGGTGCCGGAGGGACCCCCCCTTCGGTCCTCCTCGGTGCAGCCCCCCCTATCTCCATGGGCTGTGGAGCGGGAGGACTGGTAGGCGGAACGAACAGGCCCCGACTGGAACGTCCCCGGGCAGCCAGCAGGTTGTCCAATCTAATGGACAAATCCACCAGTTGGTCCAGAGTGGAGGTGTTGTCCCTACATGCCAGCTCCCGGCGGACGTCCTCGCAAAGGCTGCACCTATAGTGGTCTATCAGGGCCCGCTCGTTCCACCCCGATCCAGCGGCGAGAGTCCGGAATTCCAACGCGAAGTCCTGAGCGGTCCTCGTCTCCTGCCTCAAATGGAATAGTAGCTCACCCGCCGCCCTGCCCTCCGGGGGATGATCGAAAACCGCCCGGAAGCGGCGGGTGAACTCAGGGTAGTCACCCCGGGCCGAGTCTGGACCATCCCAGACCGCATTGGCCCATTCCAGGGCTCGACCTGTGAGACACGAGACGAGGACACTCACCCTCTCTTCGTCGGAGGGAGGGGGCGGACGGTCGCCAGGTACAGTTCCAGTTGGAGGAGGAACCCCTTGCACCCAGCGGCCGTCCCATCGAACTCCCTGGGAGGTGAAATCCGGATCCCGCTGGCACCCGCTTCAGTGGATGTGGGTAGGGGCGCAGGGTGAGGGACCGGAGCTGGTCCTGCTGGGGAGGCACTTCTCTCCCATCTCTCCAACCGGGCCAACACCTGGTCCATGGCCGAGCCTAGGCGGTGGAGGAGGCCGGCATGCTGGGAGACCTGCTCAGCCATGGATGGCGCTTCTGCTCCTGCTGACTCCATCAGTTTCGGGTGCGGGATTCTGTCACGTCGGACTTGCACTGGCTGATAGGTGAAATCAAGTGCAGGAGACAGAGGTGCTGGAGATGAGTGTCTTTTAATAATTCTACTCACACACACGCCGAAAAGCACAGGGCGCTATACAAAGTACCAGTAATTAGTGAACTGCGCCCGTACAGCACAAAATATAATTCCCAAGGTAAGGAGCGCAGCCCGGTAAATCTTACTACAAAAAAACAAACTGTCGATCTCACAACGTGGACAATAAACAATCCCGCACAAAATCCCAACTGAAAACACACATTAAATAAGTCCCCACTAATGACATACACAAAACAGGTGCGGAACAGACAGACAAAACTAAACGACACAGGTACAACGATCGGCGTCAGCTAATAGGCCGGCGACGACGACCGCCGAGCGCCGCCCGACCGAGGAGGGGCGCCACTTTCGTTGGATCCTGTGACAATGGGAGTGAAGTTCTAGAATCAAGTTCGGGACAGGACGGGACAGGATCAACAGTCTACAGGAATAGGCATTACAGGAATAGTTATAAAAACTGAGTTTTTTGGGGAGCAAATATGTCATGTGTGGAGCATTTCATTAAAACAACAACAGTGTAAAATAAATAAAAACATGGGCTCACTCGTGCCTCGCTCCAGTTGTTGCCAGTCACTAGGCTAATGATGAAGCTATCAAGGAATTGCAATGTCTTGTTGCAGCCAAGGACCCATCACTAACATTAACAGTAGAGCAAAGGAAAGAGCGATGTTTTAGCTAAAATAGATGGAGTTGTCTTTGACAAGGAAGGAACTTGTAAAAAATGCTGTGGTTTAATCAAATAGGCCACCAACCGGAGAGCAGTACAAGTGGCCTGAAGCGGCATAGCTGCTCCACTCCTTACAACTTTACCTTCAAGCCCAATTCTTCGTGCATTTAACTAAACCTGTGCCTGAGGTGAAGAGTGAAATAAAAATTGATTGACCTATGCAGTACTGCCACTCAGGTTATTATTTAATTTTTCATGTTCATGTTGTAAATGTTAATGTGTTGTAAATGTTCATATGTGCGCAGTGCTCAGATTTATGCAGGGCTGTGCTGAGTAGACCATCCTGCTGTGATTTCTGTCCTCATCCTCCAGCGTCAGCCATGTCAACCTCTAGTGGACTAGTACTGTAACATGAGCGCTGGGAGTCAGGAACCAAGTTCAGGGAGTGCATCATTTAATAAACAAATGAACAAAACTAGAAACACAAACAGCAAGGAAACTGACTCAGAAACAATGACGCCTGGGGAAGGAAGGGAGTGACATATATAGGGCAGGTAATCAAGGAGGTGATGGAGTCCAGTTGAGTCTGATGATGCACAGGTGCGCGTAACGATGGTGACAGGTGTGCGCCATAACGAGCAGCCTGGAGAGGGAGCACACGTGACAAGTACAAATAATTGCGGAAGGATTTTGAAAGTTATCTTGAGCGTTTGAAGCTATGGATGTTTACAAATGATATTAAAGACAACAAAAAGGTCAGTGTGTTTCTTTCTGTGATTGATGCTGAAACAGATGGACTATTAAAGAATCTGATCACACCTGATACACTAAGTACATTGCCGTATGATGAACTGAAATTAGTGTTGCTAGCTCACTACAAACCAAAACCACTGGTGATTTTAGGGAAAGCAAAAGCGGGCTCAATCAGTAAATGCAATGAATAAAAATGGTAAAACATTTCCCAGGAGTGTAAAAAGGACAGTTCAACAGCAGCAATGACAATTGAGAGAAAAAGAATCCAAGGCAAAAAAAGGCAAAAGAATGCTACAGGAGTGGAGGAAAACATTCTGCTCGTGATTGCAAATTCAAAAATGAGAAATGCCATGTCTGTTCTGAAGTTGGATACATAACCCATGCATGTAGGAACCGCAGAGCAGGACAGACACAGCATGTTGATACTGCTGAGAGCAATGACAAGAGTAATGAAGATGATTCAGAGTTGTTTGAAGTGTATATAATTAACACTAAGTCCAATGGGTAAAAGGGCATTACAGTGAATGTCAGTGAATGTTAAACAAAACGCAGTTACAGCTGACTGCCTACTCAGGTGAAAAAATCCCTTTGGGCATGTTAAAGTGCCAGTGCAGTACAGGAAATAAAGTGACTTGTCGCTGATAATTGTTAAAGGAGACAGACCTGCACTGATGGGCCATAACTGGCCAGAGGAAATACAGTTGAACATCTTTTCAGTGGAAAGGGCTGTGACAGACACAGACTGGCAGTCAAAGCTGTACTACAGCGCCATCAGATAGTGTTTTCAGAAGTGACAAATTTCATCAAAGATTTCCAAGCAAAGATCAGAACACGTGCTGACGCTCATTCCATTTTTCAGAAGGCAAGACCAGTGCCATACGCATTGAACAAGCAGTGGACAAAGAGTTGGATATGCTCGAGGAGATAAAGATCATCACCAAAGTCGAAAGGAGTGACTGGGCGCGCCAATAGTCATCGTTCCAAGGAGTGACAAATCCCTTGGGTATGTGGCGCTTGTAAGGTCACCATTAACCAGATCGTGGAAGAGGAGACTTACCCCTTACCAAACACTGAGGACTTATTCACTACACTAGCTGGAGGAACATCATTCAGCAAATTGGATCTCTCGCACGCCTACCAGCAGTTCCAGTTGGACACAGATTCTGAGAAATATCTGACATTCAACACTCACTGTGGGCTGTACAGGTATCATCACCTCAGCTATAGTGTCTCAAGTGCTCCTTCAATCTTTCAGTCGGTCATGGACCAGATCCTACAAGGAATCGAACATGTCACCCGTTTCCTGGATGACATCTTCATCACGGCTGGTTCTAAGGAAGAACATCTGAAAAAGCTGTATGAAGTGCTCAAACGTCTGAAGAAGTACGGGGTACGAGTGAAACTCTCAAAGTGCACACTTTTACAAAACATCTTGGAATACTTGGGTCATCAGATTGACAAGGAAGGACGTAAAAGTTGCAGCCATCATCAAAGCACCCAAGCCAACCAACGTAACAGAACTTTAGTCGTTCCTAGGCCTGCTAAACTATTATGGCAGATTCCTATCAAACCTGTCAACCTTGCGCCAGCCGTTGCACAACCTGTTGAGAATAGAAGAACGTTGTAGTTGTACTGCCGCATGCGACGCAGCGTTTGAGAAAAGCAAACAGCTGTTTCTACAGAGTAATGTCCTGGTGCACTACGACACCCAACGACCTGAGGCTTGCCTGCGACGCATCAACATATGTTGTGGGTGCCATGGTCTCCCACATCATGGACAATGGAGAAGAAAAACCCATTGTGTTTGCTTCACGGATGCTATCAGACGCAGAATAGAATTACACCCAGATTGAAAAAGAGTCCCTGTCAATTATCTTTGGAGTCAAGAAGTTCAAGAAATACCTATAAGGAGAAAGTTCACGTTAATCACAAATCACAAGCCTTTGCTGGCTATCTTGGGACCCAATGGGTGGCCAAGTCACGTGACAGTTGAAGACACAAGTTGTCTGAAGATCAAGGCTGTGCACTCTGGGGTTTGCAAGTTATCATACTCCCAGCACACAGATAGAGACGGTTGCAGGACTTTTACAGAAAACATCCTGGCATCTGTCGGATGAAGGCCTTAGCCCGTAGCTATATCCGGTGGCCAGGATTGGACAGTGACGTAGAGAAGAATGTACAGAGTTGTCAAATCTGCCAAGCAGTACAGAAGATGCCAGTTGTCTCACCACCTCATGTTTGGAGATACCCCAAAAGGGTGTGGCAGAGAATTCACATAGACTTCGCTGTAAAGGACAATAAGTACTTTTTAGTGATTGACAGCCATTCAAGGGGGTTGGAAGTTTTTCACATGACATCATCGAACGTCATTGAAAAGCTACAAAGCCTATTCGCAGCCTACGGATTGTGCAAAGAAATCGTCTCTGATAATGGACCGCAGTTGGTCTATTCCGATTTCAAAATGAGTTCTCAACCCCAGAGGACATCCCCGATATCCCACGGACAGCTCCAGTCCTGACCGCTCACCAACGTTCCCAGAAAGCAACCTCAGCCCAAGTCAAGTTGCGCAGCCAGCACTTGAAAGGTACTAAATCCAGCTCCAGTAAACTCAAGGAGTGCCATAAAGTAGCCTGCAGAGCGTATGGTGCATTCAAAAACCTTCACTTTTCCACATTTTGTTGCATTACAGCCTTATTTTAAAATGTATGAAAATAAATAATTTAATCAATCTACAAAAAATGCCCCATAACAACAAAGCAAAAACAGTTATTTTTTTAATCTTTTGGCAAAAACAGAAATACCTTATTTACATAAGTATTCAGACCCTTTGCTATGAGACTCGAAATTGAGCTCAGGTGCATCCTGTTTCCATTGATCATGCTTGAGATGTTTCTTCAACTTGATTTGAGTTCACTTGTGGTGAATTCAGTTGATTGGACATGACTTGGAAAGGCACACACCTTGTCTATATAAGGTCCCGCAGATGACAGTGCATGTCAGAGTAAAAACCAAGCCATGAGGTTGAAGGAATTGTCTGCAGAGCTCCGAGACAGGATTGTGTCGAGGAACAGATCTGGGGAAGGGTACCGAAAAATTCTGCAGCATTGAAGGTCCCCAAGAACACAGTGGCCTCCATCATTCTTAAATGAAAGAAGTTTGGAACCACCAAGACGCTTCCTAGAGTTGGCCGCCCGGCCAAACTGAGCAATTAGGGGAGGTAAACAAGAACACGATGGTCACTCTACAGAGCTCCAGAGTTCCTCTGTGGAGATGGGGAACCTTCCAGAAGGACAAACATCTCTGTAGCACTCCACTAATCAGGTCTTTATGGTAGAGTGGCCAGACGGAACCCACTCCTCAGTAAAAGGCACATGACAACCCACTTGAAGTTTGCCAAAAGGCACCTAAAGGACTCTCAGACCATAAGAAACAAGATTCTCTTGTCTGATGAAACGAGGATTGAACTCTTTGGCCTGAATGCTAAGCATCACGTCTTGAGGAAACCAGGCTCCGCTCATCACCTGGCCAATACCATCCTTACAGTGAAGCATGGTGGTGGCAGCATCATGCTGTGGGGATGTTTTTCAGTGGCAGGGACAGAGAGATCCTTGATGAAAACCTGCTCCAGAGCGCTCGGGACCTCAGACTGGGATGAAGGCTCACCTTCCAACAGGACAACGACCCTAAGCACACAGTCAAGACAACGCAGTAGTGGCTTCTGGACAAGTCTCTCAATGTCCTTGAGTGGACCAGCCAGAGCCTGGACTTGAACCAGATCGAACATCTCTGAAGAGACCTGAAAATAGGTGTACAGCGACGCTCCCCATCCAACCTGATGGAGCTTGAGATGATCTGCAGAGAAGAATGGGAGAAACTCCCCAAATACAGGTGTGCCAAGCTTGTAGTGTCATACCCAAGAAGACTCGAGGCTGTAATCGCTGCCAAAGTTGCTTCAACAAAGTACTGAATACTTATGTAAATATGATATTTCTGTTTTTTATTTGTAATACATTTGCAAACATTTCAAAAAACCTGTTTTTGCTTTGTCATTATTGGGTTTTGTGTGTAGATTGATGAGGGAAAAAAACAATTTAATACATTTTAGAATAAGGTTTTAAAGTAACAAAATGTGGAAAAAGTGAAGGGGTCTGAATACTTTCCTGTGGGTATCCCGAAAGGACCCATAATGTTCCTAAAGGACTTGACCTGTAAGTAACAAACAAAAGACTGTTCAGTTAAAAGAGACTGTTGAGTTCAAAGACTGAAAAATAAAAACTGGACACATTTTTTAAATAAATATTAAAGACATTCTTAGTTCAGTTATTGAAAAAACAAAAAAACAAACAAATGTAACCTGTTGACATTTATTGATTTCTGTTCAAATTAATGGGGCTTAGTTTACAATTGTTATAATGCTTAAAATGTGTATGTGAGATGTTACAGGGTAAAATCTTAAGGGGAAGGAGTGTAATAGATTTGTCTATTAACATGGTAATATGCTTAGATACAATTATCACTTACCTGATTGGTTAATCCTGTGACCTATTAACTTTGATTCGTTGACAGAACGTGCTGCCTCAAACATGCCCCTGTGTTGTACTACTGTAACGACTTCCGCCGAAGTCGGCTCCTCTCCTTGTTCGGGCGTCGTTCGGCGGTCGATGTCACCGGCTTTCTAGCCATCGCCGCTCTATTTTTCATTGATCCATTTGTTTTGTCTTGTTCCCTGCACACCTGGTTTTCATTCCCCAATCACACTGCATGTATTTATTCCTCTGTTCCTCTCATGCCAGGTCGCAATTGTAAATGAGAACTTGTTCTCAACTTGCCTACCTGGTTAAATAAAGGTGAAATAAAAATAAATAAATAAATAAATGTCTTTGTGTGGAATTGTTTGTGTTACGTGTTAATTTGTTGACGCGCCAGACTGGTTTGCTTTTACCGTGTTGTTCACGAAGATGTTTATTGTTAAACATAAATTATTGTGACTGTTTTGCGCGTTTTGCACTTTTGCCTTTTGGCTGGAGGTTTTGACGCAGTCGCGTCCGTCTGTTGGTTTCTCCTGCCTCAATAAACTGTGTGCCTGTTCACAACTCTCTGCTCTCCTGCACCTGACTTCGCTACCAGTACGCACACGCCTGACAACTACCATGTTTTGGATTAGTAAAGTTTCTAAATGGAGCTCCTCTCTCCTGTCCAGTTGTTATTAGTTATTCTATAGGTGATAAAACCTAAAATACTACAATAGTAAAACTGCAAAACATTTGGCAAAGAAATGTACTTTATGTCCTGAATACAAAGCGTTATGTTTGGGGCAAATCCAACACATCACTGAATACCACTATTCATATTTTCAAGCATGGTGGTGGCTGCATCATGTTATGGGTATGCTTGTCATCGGCAAGGACTAGGGAGTTTTTTAGGATAAAAATAAACGGAATAGTGCTAAGCACAGGCAAAATCCTAGAGGAAAACCTGATTCAGTCTGCATTCCAAGAGACACTGGGAAACAAATTCAACTTTCAGCAGGAAAATAACCTAAAACACAAGGCCAAATATACACTGGAGTTGCTTACCAAGATGACATTGAATGTTCCTGAGTGGACTAGTTACAGTTTTGACTTAAATTGACTTGAAAATCTATTGCAAGACTTGAAAATGGCTGAAGAATTGTTTTAATAATGATGTGCAAATATTTTACAATCCAGGTGTGCAAAGCTCTTAGAGACTTACCCAGAAAGACTCACAGCTGTAATTTCTGCCAAAGGTGATTCTAACATGTATTGACTACTTATGTAAATTAGATATTTAATTTGCATAAACAAATGTGCATAAATAAATGAAGGGGGTCGAATACTTTCTGAAGGCATTGTAAGTCTTCACATTGCAGTGACTTTGATATAGCCAAAGTTCACAGTTCAACGTGCATGCACATGTGATTCTGTTGCTTACTCCGAACTGTGAGAAATATTTATTTTAGTATGAAAAAACTCTCATCTCATTTATCATGAGCTGCCATCTGTATAAACAGTGTTGGGGAAGGGTAGCATGTCTGGACATGAGCATAGGAGCTGGCTCCCAGCAGAATGTTGATTAGCTGTCAGAAAGGGATCGTTTCTCTCCAGGACTCTCCTCAGATTCAAGGAGGCAGAATGTTAAAATAGATTAATTTAGTTTTCAAAAGTGGTGATATCACCAGACAGGCCAAAACTCTATCCCACCAAAAAACACTTTCAAACCACTCTTACACAAAAATGGCATTACAATAATTTTCCCAATTTCACAGTATTATTCCAACCTAGTGTGGAAATAAAATCAGCAAAAAAAGAAACGTCCCTTTTTCAGGACCCTGTCTTTCAAAGATAATTAATAAAAATCCAAATAACTTCACAGATCTTTATTGTAAAGGGTTTAAACACAGTTTCCCATGCTTGTTCAATGAACCATAAATAATTAATGAACATGCACCTGTGGAACGGTCATTAAGACACTAACAGCTTACAGACGGTAGGCAATTAAGGTCACAGTTATGAAAACTTAGGACACTAGAGGCCTTTCTACTGACTCTGAAAAACACCAAAATAAAGATGCCCAGGGTCCCTGCTCATCTGCGTGAACGTGCCTTAGGCATGCTGCAAGGAGGCATGAGGACTGCAGATGTGGCCAGGGCAATAAATTGCAATGTCCGTACCATGAAACGCCTAAGACAGCACTACAGGGAGACAGGACGGACAGCTGATCATCCTCGCAGTGGCAGACCACGTGTAACAACACCTGCACAGGATCGGTACATCCGAACATCACACCTGCGGGACAGGTACAGGATGGCAACAACTGCCGAGTTACACCAGGAACGCACAATCCCTCCATCAGTGCTCAGACTGTCCGCAATAGGCTGAGAGAGGCTGGACTGAGGACTTGTAGGCCTGTTGTAAGGCAGGTCCTCACCAGACATCACCAGCAAAAACGTCGTCTATGGGCACAAACCCACCGTCGCTGGACCAGACAGGACTGGCAAAAAGTGCTCTTCACTGACGAGTCGCGGTTTTGTCTCACCAGGGATGGAGGATCCGTCATGGTCTGGGGCGGTTTGTCACAGCATCATCTGACTGAGCTTGTTGTCATTGCAGGCAATCTCAACGCTGTGCATTACAGGGAAGACATCCTCCTCCCTCATGTGGTACCCCTCCTACAGGCTCATCCTGACATGACCCTCCAGCATGACAATGCCACCAGCCACACTGCTCGTTCTGTGTGTGATTCCCTGCAAGACAGGAATGTCAGTGTTCTTCCATGGCCAGCGAAGAGCCCGGATCTCAATCCCATTGAGCACGTCTGGGATCAGAGGGTGTGGGCTAGGGCCATTCCCCCCAGAAATGTCTGGGAACTTGCAGGTGCCTTGGTGGAAGAGCGGGGTAACATCTCACAGCAAGAACTGGCAAATCTGGTGCAGTCCATGAGGAGGAGATGCACTGCAGTACTTAATGCAGCTAGTGGCCACACCAGATACTGACTGTTACTTTTGATTTTGAACCCCCTTTGTTCAGGGACACATTATTCCATTTCTGTTAGTCACATGTCTGTGGAACTGGTTCAGTTTATGTCTCAGTTGTTGAATCTTGTTATGTTCATACAAATATTTACACATGTTAATTTTGCTGAAAATAAATGCAGTTGACAGTGAGAGGAGCTTTCTTTTCTTTCTGAGTTTATATATCAAACACAGAAAAATTATGTTTTTGTCCTCACTGGGCCTACAAATATTATTGCTGCAAATTTATCAAAGTAAACCAAACTGTTGTTCATTAATGATTTACACAGCTTTCTGCAGATGGCAGGTTCACTGAATAGAAAGAAGAGAAAACAACTAATCCACAAATTGACTATGAAGTGACGAATTGTAATATTGACTGGTTTAACATGCACCAATTTGATTTACTGTTGTCATGGTATAGCAATGCACGTCTTATTGAAAAGCAGAGATGGGACCAAGTCACAATTTTGCAAGTCCTAAGCAAGTCTCAAGTCTTAACTTTCGAGTCTCGAGTCAAGTCCCAAGTAATAATGGGCAAGTCTCAAGTAAAGTCCACAGCTCAGGTCGAGTCAACTCACAAGTCCCTAATTTTGCGTTTCCAGTCCTCAAGTCAATGGTTAAATGTTTTATGCCAATTTCTGAGGTGGCACCACAGAGCTTTCCTAATCTGGTAATCTAACTGTGATTAATTCATAGTCGTTTTTACATGGGCAATGATGGGAGTGGGACCAGATTTATATTTCAGCAGACACTCTTATCCAGAGCAATTTACAGGAGCAATTAGGCTTAGCTGCCTTGCTCAATCAATCAAATGTATTTATAAAACCCTTTTTACATCAGCAGATGTCACAAAGAGCTATACAGAAACCCAGCCTAAAACCCCAAACAGCAAGCAATGCAGAAAGACAGATTTTCCACCTAGTCAGCTCGGAGAGTTGAACCATTGGCCTTTCAGTTACTGGCCCAACGCTCTTAACTACTGGGTTACCTGCCCCCTAGATATACAGCTATTTTCTAAACAGGTCACATAAAGACATTCTGGAAAAACTCCTGGCCCTAGGGAGGAAACCCTGTCAAACTGCAGCAACCTTATACTTGTCAATATTATTTATATTTTAAAACTAGACTTTCCTTTACACAGTCACAATTGGACAATAGAACTCACAAGGCTGAGCTTGCTTTGTGCAGGTTTGCATCATATAGGCCTATGCAACTGCAATTAAAAAGTAACTTAGTCTATTTATGTAATCCGTATTAGTGTTGTCTGATTAATTTCAGTTAATAATATGATTGAAAAGGTCAAGGTAGCCTACTCAGCCAGCCGCAGTTTAAATATAGCCTAAACCAAATTTGATCACATTCACATTTTCTCCAAACACAAATAAATGGGCAATAAATAGGCTACATAACATGACCACTTCATTTACCCTGGCCAGAGGGCAAGTGGGGACAGGGTGTTATCAGTAGCCTAGTTGATCAGACTGAGAAATCGTCTTGTTTTCTTCGGGAGGGATGTGTTATCAAGTTTGCTAAATAAATACCGGAGGACAGTGGAGCAGTGCACACTTTGCTAGATGACGTGCTTTGTGCCCTGCCTGCACAACCTGTAATTTTCGTGAATCTGATTGGTCAAGAAACAGAACAGAACGCAAAGAACCTGCAGCACTCCGATATAAAGCACATATAGGCTTACATAGCGTGCGAGATGAAAAACTAGTCTTTCGAGTTATACAGCACAAGTCCAAGTTAAGTCACAAGTCATAGATACTCAAGTCGAAGTCAAGTGGCAAGTACTTTTTCTTTTTGCCTAGTCAAAATTTGAGACTCGAATAGTACTCCAGTCCAAGTCACGTGACTCGATTCCACATCTCTGTTGAAAAGACTCAAACCAGGACCAGGTTTTCTTTCCTCTGAAAAGACTGTGCAGTGGAGTGGGACAAAAAATTATTTTCTAACCCCTCATGACAACACAGGGTAACCTCTGACCCTCTAGCCTGCGATCCTGTTCATTCATACACCCTCAGAGTCAACAGCAGTGTCGACAAACACAAACACCCTGGATATCTGTGTGTAAAAAATGCAGAGAGACTCAAACAACTAACACACACATACCTGAAAATACAAGCACAAACCCTGTACTTTAATAATATTAAATAGGCTACTCCATATGCATTTGATCAGATTGGTCAATGTGAGTAATGATATGAGTAGTCTGGGCAACTCTACAAACAGTCGACACAAAGACTTCCGAGTTGTGTTTAACTGACATTGTCCCCACTCCCGTTGACTGACGCTTTTGTTTGAGCAGCCATACACCCGAAACATTATTTGTGAGTAACCCAGAGGTTTACCCGATTATCTCAGTTTGTTTAGACCATTTGTCAGGCCTGAAATAGCCTGTCACTTAGCACCTGCTATTTACCAATTTCTTCAATAGCGTGCCGGCAAACATTACTCCCTAGCAGCCGGGACAGACCAACGTAAAACAGGATAAAAATACAAAAACAAGATTTTACTGGAGTTACTCCATTTCAAAAATCAGAGGAAGCAGAATGACATGTCAAAGAGAGTCAGAGAGAGATGGAGGGAGTGAGAGATAGACACAGAGAATGAATGGACAAGAAAGCCAAATTGTCCTCCCTTCAAAGACATTCCTCTCTCAATGTTATGAGTGATGAGGACTTGAGAGGAAAGCCGTTTAAGATATGATATGATTAAAAAACAGTAACAGTGCATGAGCTTAAAAGATTACTGTGGGCACAATGGCAAGCATAACAAAGTTCTTAGGATGTGCCTTTTGAGGTTTTTGTTTCTCGTAAGACAAGTGCATTAGTCAATAAAATGACAGAAAGAACTTTGAAGCTACCCCTTAACTATCAACACTTAAATTTGCTTGCAAGAGTAAATCCTGCTTTTGATGGATGATTAAGAGTGTATTTGAACGCAGATTTGTAAAGACATCTTTTTGGCTGTGTTAGAACTTTTTTACT
Source organism: Salmo trutta (assembly GCF_901001165.1). NCBI lineage: Eukaryota > Metazoa > Chordata > Actinopteri > Salmoniformes > Salmonidae > Salmo > Salmo trutta. The sequence continues at coordinate 28,850,121 of NC_042987.1, forward strand.
GGATCAATTTTAGTCCTTCTTAGCGAAACATAGTCAGCATAACACAATCATGCACAACTACAGTGGCTACTGGGAAGCACAGTCGGCATAACACAATCATGCACAACTACAGTAGCTACTGGGAAGCACAGTCGGCATAACACAATCATGCACAATTACAGTAGCTACTGGGAAGCACAGTCGGCATAACACAATCATGCACAATTACAGTAGCTACTGGGAAGCACAGTCGGCATAACACAATCATGCACAATTACAGTAGCTACTGGGAAGCACAGTCGGCATAACACAATCATGCACAATTACAGTAGCTATTGGGAAGCACAGTCGGCATACACAATCATGCACAACTATAGTAGCTACTGAAAGGTGATCTTTGTTGAACTTTCACTGTTAGGATTTTTTTTTTAAAACACAGGTCTGTCCTATGAGATATTTTTTTACGCATAGGAACAGATACACACACAACACCACTCTATCACCAGCTGAGTCAAGGCAGGGATCTAAGTGTTGCCTGAGCAATATGTCATCACACAACTCTCTGGAGAGCTCCTAAAGGTCTCCAAACAGTGGCCTCTTCCTCACTGAGACTCACTGTATGTCAGTAACAGTGACTATTCCAAGACCTGCGCTAACATGAAGCCATGAAGCATTTTCCATCTGGTTTAGTCTGGGGCCTCCTGGCAGTTAGAAGATATAAAAAGCCTAGCGTGCCTGGCTCTCTTTCTGCCTCGTTCTGCCCCATGGAGATGAATGGCTGCTATCAGTGGATCCATCTGGAAACATGGCACTCCGCTCCCCATGCTTTCATCCCCACTCACAGGCCTGACAGCCACAGCCACCCGGCTTGCCAACAACAAGGACCTGCCAATCAGATCTTCCCCTGCTGCAATAACACTGCTCTCTAGGCCAATCAGATTGCGGGCCCTGTGGGAAACAACATGGAACTGTAGCATCCGTGCAGTTATACAGTGCTGTTTGGTTCTATCAGTAGTGGTGATGCTGGGTGGACTGTAGGTGGAGTAAATGGGTGGTATACTGTAGATGTACTGTGTGGGGCCTCATAGTTGTAGGTAGCTTACCACTGTAGCGGAAACTCAATGATCTGGAAAGGTATTTCAATTCAACCTTTATTTATCCATATTGTATTCTCATTCAGCTAAAATCTATTTTGCTAGAGAGAATAGGTATGTTCCCCTCTGTTGCCTACTGTACTCCCTCTGTACTAGCCTATATTGTGTAACACACCCAAGTATGACCACGTGGATCTAGAGAGGCCTGCAGAGGCCTGCAAGTTCTGTTAATTTATATAATTTGATTAGTCTCCTCACCACAAAACAATTGTCACATCACTCATTGAAATCAAAGCTGTTGGTTGATTGAGTACACATTAAAAGTACATTGCATATTTATGTGTGCAATAAAGTGCATCCACCACAACTCCTCCTTCCCTAGAAATAATTGGGCATGATTACTTCACAATGTTTTGCTTTCATAAATATAATAATCTACAGAGTGTCTACAGTGTATTATTTGGTGAATAGTCTAGTCTACATGAAAAGCAACATCAGAGACTCTTTGTGTCTGTAAGGTCGGAATGACGGAAGGCCTAAACAGGTTTAAATAAACATATTCATCTTCACAGAGCTCCAGCATGCTGTTTAGCATCGGTGAGTTGGTGTGTTGCTTTTGGAAGGATGACTGACTGACTTTCTTCACCAATTAAGGATTTATGCCAAGACTATTTAAACGTGTAGAAAAATGGATGGATTTTGATAAGCCAGGTCGAAATAAAGTCAATTATTGTATTGATGTTAGTTAGTATTCTTACTTCCTTTATAAATCAGATGAGTCCACAACTTCAAATACAGTTTATTTTATTTATTTTTCCCCATAATTGAATTGAAAGATTTTTTTTTTTTAATTAGGATATTTTTACATTTTAGATGGAACACCTTTATTCTGAATTAAATTCTTAAGATATTCAAATTATTTCTGCCTGATTTCACTAATTTGGACTGTTTTTGGGTGAGCATTATGTAACAAGTTGTAAATATTCCAAACCGGGAACGCTAACCCAACCTCTGACTCATATTGCAATGTTCTACCTACCCCCTTGATAGCTCTGATCAATTCAAGAGTTGTTGATAATGGCCAACCTACTGTTGATTTTGTTTTCTACATCTATCTCTCCACTTCCCATGTAATTGCTTCCTTTAGGCATTTCTAAATGAAGGCAAATGGAGACGGAGTCAGCTCAGCTGCTCTACTCTCTTCACCTCTATGCATGTACCCTCACCAACCCTCCATCCCCTCATCATTCCATTCCTCCTTCTCTGCCACCCCCTCTCCTCTATGTATCCCCTCGACCCTCCTCTCCTTTTCCCTCTCTTTAACCACTTCAGAGGGCTCCAGGAAATGACAGGGGATCTGACTAATTGCAGCTGGCCCACCGGCAAACAGGGAAAACAGCCCCCTTCAAGAGACGAGGGGTGGAGAGGGGTAGAGTGGGGTGGAGAGGGGTAGAGTGGGGTGGAGAGGGGTAGAGTGGGGTGGAGAGGGGTAGAGTGGGGTGGAGAGGGGTAGAGTGGGGTGGAGAGGGGTAGAGTGGGGTGGAGAGGGGTAGAGGTGAGTGGGTGAGGGCTGGAGAAGAAGGTAAATTGACTAGGGGCCTGATAGAGACAGAAGTCCACAGGTTAGGATTTGACCACACAGGAACAGGTTGGGAAGAACAACTTGAATGGTAGTCAGTAACAGGTAACATTATTATGGCAAATAGTCCACTGTGATGCCACTTCCGAAGATCCATGCAGGAGCCTGGCCAACATTAGAAACTTGAACACCTGCAGATGTCAAGTTACAAAACGGATGATATGTCTATTCTCATTTAGACATATACCATTCCAGTAAACTATGTGTATTTCCTAATATTACTATACTTTACCACCACGCCAGAGTCCACTGTACTAAATGGGAGAAACTTAGGTAACTAATAGTCTGGAGTGGACAGCATGTCCTTATTCAGGGCACTAAGATGGGCCACCCTCAACCCAAATGAGTTCCAAAGCCCAGGAAAAGGCCAATTCATCCTGCTGATGTCATTTCCACTAGTCACCAGCAACTTGCAGCCGGCCCTGCATGTGTCGGCCGGCTGAATAGATGGTATCCGTCATTCACCGGCTGATTAATGAACTCCAGATGTACCCGTCCTCCCAAGTCAGTTCTCCCCGCCCTCTCGCTTTGTTGTGATAATGATACAGTACCCAGAGCACAACTGTTTATTTTATTTTCCGTCCATTTTCTCCAGGAGTGTAGCCATGCAAGTCAGGGACCCTAGGTTTGGGTAGCTGAGATGAAAGCAATGTCGAGTTATTCTACTTTCTCTGTGGAGTTTAATTCATTCATACCAGACCCAACCCCCCCCCCCCCCCCCCACACACACACACACACACACACACACACACACACACACACGCAAGTGGAGGCTGCTGAGGGGAGGACGGCTCATAATAATGGCTGGAACGGAGTGAATGGAATGGCATCTTCAATCAATCGCTGCCCACACCTACCCACCCGTCATCACTACTCTGGACGGTTCTGACTTAGAATATGTGTACAACTACAAATACCTAGGTGTCTGGTTAGACTGTAAACTCTCCTTCCAGACTCACATTAAGCATCTCCAATTCAAAATTAAATCTAGAATCGGCTTCCTATTTCGCAACAAAGCATCCTTCACTCATGCTGCCAAACATACCCTCAAAAAACTGACTATCCTACCAATCCTTGACTTTGGCGATGTCATTTACAAAATAGCCTCCAACACTCTACTCAGCAAATTGGATGCAGTCTATCACAGTGCCATCCGTTTTGTCACCAAAGCCCCATATACTACCCACCACTGCGACCTGTATGCTTTCGTTGGCTGGCCCTCGCTTTCATATCCGTCGCCAAACCCACTGGCTCCAGGTCATCTATAAGTCATTGCTAGGTAAAGCCTCAGCTCACTGGTCACCATAGCAGCACCCACCCGTAGCACGCGCTCCAGCAGGTATATTTCACTGGTCACCCCCAAAGCCAATTCCTCCTTCGGCCGCCTTTCCTTCCAGTTCTCTGCTGCCAATGACTGGAACGAACTGCAAAAATCACTGAAGCTGGAGACTCATATCTCCCTCACTGGCTTTAAGCACCAGCTCTTAGAGCAGCTCACAGATCACTGCACCAGTACATAGCCAATCTGTAAATAGCCCATCCAACTACCTCATCACCATATTGTTATTTATTTTATTTATTTTGCTCCTTTGCACCCCAGTACCCCTACTTGCACACTCATCTTCTGCACATCTATCACCCCAATGTTTAATTTGCCATACTGTAATAATTTCGCCACTATGGCCTATTTATTGCCTCACCCCCCTTATCCTACCTCCTTTGCACACACTGTATATAGACTTTCTCTATTGTATTATTGACTGTATGTTTGTTTATTCCATGTGTAACTCTGTGTTGTTGTTTGTGTTGCACTGCTTTTCTTCATCTTGGCCAGGTCGCAGTTGTAAATGAGAACTTGTTTTCAAATAGCCTACCTGGTTAAATAAAGGTAAAATAATTGTAAAAATTAAAAAATCATGTATTTGATACCATTCCACTTATTCCGCTTCAGCCATTACCACGAGCCCGTCCTCCCCAATTAAGGTGCCACCAACCTCCTGTGCCACACACACACTACCTCAGACATGGTTGAAATTGAAACTGCTGCTGTTAGCTCTACTGTAAGTCGTGAGGTGGAGGGACCACCACGGGCCACTCATGTAGGCAATTCATGAAAATCATAGCTGTCAGGATCAAACGAGAGAGACACTTCCTGTTTGGGTCAGGTGACAACTCAAGGAGGGTGGCTCTGTCTGAAGGGGACTGAGTAGGTAGAAGAAGTTGCCCCTAACCACTGATACTAGGGTCAGATATTTTTCAACATCCTAAAGTTTAACTTTAGGATCGGAGTAGGGCCATCTGATCCTAGCTTTGTGGTTAAGGGCGACTACTACTGTACGTCTAGCAAGTCAAACCCTGAACCTCACCCTAACCTTGACCCTCTGAAGCGCTGTAATTTACTTAGCAGACTGAAGCTCACTCCATGGTGAAGGAAGTTTCTAATGACTCCACCAACGGAGTGGAGCAGAGACCAGACTTTGTGGAATCTAGCTCCGACTACATTGATTCACCCAAGGTCAATATTTAAAAAAATGTTTTATTATGAAATGCCTACCTTGTACCTATGTTTGTCCTCTGTAGTTGCATGCTTAAATCCAGAATTTTTCTATAAATGTAAATCAAATACAACCATCAACAAGTTTGCTTATTACTGTTGCTCTAAGATGGCAGCTCAGCACAACTGCGCATGTGCCAATTGAATCTCAACAAGGAAAGAGTCGGTGGTTGTATTTGATTAACGTTTATTGGAAAAGTATGGATTTAAGCAAACAAAGAAAGGCGAGCAACTACAGACAAGACAAACATAGTACAAGGTAGGCATTTCATAATTTAAATATTTTAAAGTATTGACCTTGTGTGAATCGGTGTAGTCGGAGCTAGATTCCACAAAGCCTGGTCTCTGCCCCACTCCATTGGTGGAGTCATCAGAAACTGGAGTTTATTCCACTGTAATTTACCCAGAACTAAAATTTGTGCTAAAGTTTGTCTTTTCCTGTTTAATCATAGAGAATGATAGAGGCCACAAGTGGCCAAAAGGCTGTTTTAGCATGGGCAGCATCATTGAGTGCTTCCACCATTTTAAAATAGTCATCTGGGTGGGGATTCCTATGGGTTGTAGCCTCAATGGCGCTGCCCATGCTGTCACAGACCTTATAATGGCACTGTTATAAAGATGAGTTCTTTATCTCTCTCTATATGCCACTATCTGCTGAACCCTCATAGATATGGGATATAGCCATCTCGCTTAGCCCAGATAGGCCATATATGAAGATAGACAGTCACTAGTTACCACAGCCATAGTCATAAACCCTGCCTATTTCTAAAATGTATCTTCTTAAAATCTGATTTTAAACCTAACCTAAACTTAACCCTAACCCCACTGTTAACCTTATGCCTAACCCTACCCTTAAATTAAGATCGAAAAGCACATTTTTGTTTTCATATATTTTTATGATATAGCCAATTTTGACTTTATGGCTGTGGTAACTAGTGACAACCGGGTTGAGGCTGATAGAAGAGGAGATGGTGGCCAAACAATCTCCTCCAAGGAGGCTGACAACAACTCTTCAACACACACTCAAACACCACCCTCATCCTTTAGAGATAAGACTTGATGTGCCGTTCCCACTCAAACACCACCCTCATCCTTTAGAGATAAGACTTGATGTGCCGTTCCCAAAACATAAAACGAAGCAAATCCTTCACTTTATAAGTTGTTTGTGAAAATGGTTCTGGATGCTGGGGAAGCCAAACCCATTCACATCTCTACACAAACAGAACTAACTCATTTTTACATCACAAGCTGACCTCATAATGTTCCAGTGTTGACCTTTGATGAGATCCACAGAGTCTTGATGCCAAGCCTACTGTAGAAGTACCACTGCTTGACTATCAGCTGCTCGACTCTCTTGACCTTTACCTGTGCTACTCTCTAAAATGTACTTATGTCAATCTGCTCCATTCAAAAATCGTATACATTTGACATAAAAACATTCCCCTGTGGTATTGAAATGAGAGCTAATCGGGTGCGTGCATGGAAGGAACCAATTCTCTGCTCTACTCCACTTTTGGGGGCCCTAAGCGAGATTTGGTAGGGGGGCCCCTCAACCTCACGGCAAAACATTTTAGTTGACGGTGGAGAGAATTTTTTTGTTTTAAAGTTAATTTCCAGCAATTCTGCACATTTTGCCATGGGTGGAGAGAATTATTTTGCAGTTCTATAACAAATTTCATGCAATTCTACTAATTTTGCCATGGGGTAGAGAGCAATATTTTCAATTCTACACATTTACACATGACTTATGCCGTATTAATATGATATCTGAGTGAGAATGACTAACAAAATCAATTGGGGCCCACTGGATGTCAGGGCCCCTGGGCATGTGCCCTGCGTGCCCGGTCGGTATTCGGCCATGATTACTACAAGTTTAGATAGCTGTCTAGGCTAACTGCCAATTAAAAAATTGTTTGCTGACATGACTAATGGAGTGACTGTCATGACTGACACAAGAGAAAAACAAATGATTTTTTAAAATTGGGTCAAGGACCCCTACCGGCCAGGGGCCCTAAGCAACCTATTATGTTGCTTATGCCTGGGGCCAGCCCCGGAAGGAACAACGATAATTCTATATGCCCTTTAAAGTACCAGGCAATTTTCTCTCTTTTCTATGAGGGCCAATTTCTGTCAGAAAAAGGGGGAGGAGATTGTCCAACTAAGGTCAGATTGACAGTAAGAACAGTAATTACTTGGAGTGACTGAGGAGCAGACTCAGCTATCCAATCAGCCACTGAAGGGACGTACAGAAATCCAACCCCCCAGCCTAGAGACACACTGCCAATCCTAATCTCTCACAACGAGCCACCCTGGACCTATAAGGCTCTATCAGTGAAGGGTGCATGCTGAATAATGATGCATGCAGGTGTCTACAATTTCGCCCTCGGTTAAAATCAATTACAGGTTATTTGTCTTATCCACCTTGAGGTCTGAGGCCAGCCAAGTGTTTATACTGCAGCACGCAGATTAAAAGGCGCTCTAGCCTCCTCTTGAGGCCAAGTCCAAACATGGAAGCTGCAGTGTGACCCATATCATACAGCTCTCTGCAGATTAGCAAAACACCCTCTAACATGTTAGTCATTTAGCAGATGCTCTTATCCAAAGAGCAATTAGGGTAGAGTGCCTTGCTCAAAGGCACATCAACAGATTCTTCACCTAGTTGGCTCGGGGATTCAAACCAGGAACCTTTCGGTTACTAGCCCCACACTCTTAACCACTAGGCTACCTGCTGCCCCAAGAATGTTATCCACATTTTCTGAAACACTACCAAGGCAAATTTATTCAGACAGGTGGGCTATTAAGTTAGGCGGGGGGGGCACACCAAAATAATAGTAGGTGAAACACTGAACCGTAACTGGCCTTTGACATCAACATGTTCTATTGAAATGTCTGCATAACACTAGGGGAAACCCTGAAGTGAAGCTGGGCCTCCTGGTGGTTCAAAGCAGAGCCGGTGCAGTTCCTCCTGGTTAATGAGGCGGGTCTCCCTAATGAAGCATGCAAGAACCAACCGGGCCTGTACAGAACCTGACTGAATGGGTTCTGATCCGTAGGAAATGGGCTCTTAACCGCATGCCATATCCCCATCAGAGCCACTGTCAGAGATGAAAAAGGTGCTCGGTGGTAATGAGTACTAACATCTCTCTCTTCACAGGCAAAGAGACCATCAGAGAGCAGCTGACTGTACTCAAATACAAAGCACAAATACATACACACATGGATGTACGTATGTGTGTGTGTTCTCCTGCACGCTTTGAGACAATATGGTGGGTGGTTTAAGCTAAAACAGACGAGGGAGTTGCACTGGAGGCAAAAACAAAACACGAACGTGCACTTTGTTTTGTTACACAGGCGCCAGTTATCAAAAATAAAAGGGAAGAGGTGGATTATTTAGTGAGATTAGATTTACAGTGAATTTACATCAAGGTAAAATAAGCCGTTGTCTTATGGCTATGTTTGTGACTGACCTTGTCATAGACTTTCACTGTGGTTGGTAATGGATCTTTAAACTTCCTTCTGCTTTAGTCCACGAATAACACCATAGTTGTATGCAATCCACTCTTTGCTCTGTCTAGACTCTAGAACAGGGGTATTCAACTTAAAGCCAATTCATGCTTGATCCGAAAATGTGATTGGAGGCTCTGTATGGAGGGAGTGAAGAAATTGCGGAGCCTCTGGTGGCACGCAGAGGCCAAATTGAGCTCCGTACTGCATAGCTGTACGCCTCCCACATTTTGTAACAACGCGGAGGGCTCCGTATATCTCCGCATTGACATGATTGGTTAACAGTAGGTGGGGGCGGGAGGTCCTGTGTAAACACAAACTCACTTCCTTGACAATAGCTCTACTCAACAGCTCTGCGCTGCTCCACGAAGCACAACAAGTATGAATCCCTGACTTCTGCAGAGTCCGTATCAGAGGAGAAATCTGTATACAAAGGATGGAGGAAAAGAGGACAGACACCTGCCAAGACAACAGAGACATTAATCCAGTTGAGCTAAAGGACAATAGTTGGGCTTTGAGGTTCAGCTGGTTGCAAAGCAGACTGTTGGTACTCATAGAACCTGTTGATGATTGAAAAGCTTTTACTAAAGAGAATCGTAGGCTTGAGTTTCAAGTAAAATGTTTATGTCACATGCACAAGTACAGTGAAATGCCTTTCTTGCAAACTCAAAACACAACAATTCAATAATCAATAACAATGTAATACTACAAAAAACACGAGAAATAAGAAGAAATATTAAGAACACAATAAGTAAGTAAGCATACTATACAGTGCATTCAGAAAGTATTCAGACCGCTTGACTTTTTCCACATTTTGTTACATTACAGCCTTATTCTAAAATGGATTAAATTGTTTTTCCCCTAACCAATTGACACACAATACCCCATAATGACAAAGCAAAAACAAGTTGAAATTTTTGCTAATCTATTTCAAATAAAAAACTGAAATATCACAATTTACATAAGTATTCAGACCCTTTACTCAGTACTTTGTTGAAGCAGCTTTGGCACCGATTATAGCCTCGAATCTTCTTGGGTGTGACGCTACAAGCTTGGCACACCTGTATTTTGGGAGTTTTTCCCATTATTCTCTGCAGATCCTCTCAAGCTCTGTCAGGTTGGATGGGGCCACTCTACGCTGCACAGCTATCTTCAGGTCTCTCCAGAGATGTTCGATCGGGTTCAAGTCCGGGCTCTGGCTGGGCCACTCAAAGACATTCAGAGACTTGTCCCGATGCCACTCCTGCATTGTCTTGGCTGTGTGCTTGGGGTTGTTGTCCTGTTGGAAGGTGAACCTTCGCCCCAGTCTGATGTCCTGAGTGCTCTGGTTTTCACCAAGGATCTCGCTGTACTTTGCTCCGTTCATCTTTCCCTCGATCCTGACTAGACTCCCAGTCCCTGCTGCTGAAAACATCCCCACAGCATGATGCTGCCACCACCATGCTTCACCGTAGGGATAGTGCCAAGTTTCCTTCAGATGTAACGCTTGACATTCAGGTGAAAGAGGTTTTCATCTTGGTTACATCAGACCAGAGAATCTTGTTTCTCATGGTCTGCGAGTCCTTTAGGTGCCTTTTAGCAAACTCCAAGCAGGCTGTCATGCACCTTTTACTGAGGAGTGGCTTGCGTCTGGCCACTCTACCATAAAGGCCTGATTGATGGAGTGCTGCAGAGATGGTTGTCCTTCTGGAAGGTTCTCCCATCTCCACAGAGGAACTCTGGAGAAACATCTCAAGGATGATCAGTGGAAACAGGATGCACATGAGCTCAATTTCGAGTTTCATACCAAAGGGTCTGAATACTTACGTACATAACGTGTTTCTGTTATAATTAGTTTATATATTTGCAAAAATTTAGATTTTCATTATGGGGTATTGTGTGTAGATTGATGAGGATTTTTATTTTAAACCATTTAAAAAGAAGGCTGTAACAAAATGTGGGAAAAGTAAAGGGGTCTGAATACTTTCCGAACACACTGTATGTGCATATTATGTGTGAGTTAGCAAATGATGGAGTGAGCGCATCTGTGAGTGTGTAAGGCCCTGTGAGTATTCATAGAGACAGTACAAAAATAAAAAGTCAATAAAGATACAAGGTTAACTCTGTATAGCTATTTTGTTAGCTATTTATCAGTCTTATTGCTTGGGGATAGAAGCTGTTCAAGAGCCTGTTGCTGTCAGACATGCACTGGTACCGCTTGCCGTGCGTTAGCAGAGAGTCTGAGAACATAGAGGCCTGAGAAGATTTCAATTCCAATAAATTCAGAGCACTTTTTGTAAATCAAGTCATGAACTTAACTTTGATCATATTTTTTGACATTGATATGTGGCTAGCTGCTGTAGCTGGTAATGGACAATTGACCTCTATTCGTTTGAGATTTTACTCAATTTTTTAATTGGCTATTTCCACCAGGAAATGCATGTAGTCCTCCACCAGCACAGAGAGAAAGAGTAAGAGAGAGGTCGAACTCAGCGGAAAATTTGTCTCCCTCCAACAGGTGGCGATTTTTCGTTGTTCCGCCCACCAAGCAAAGTTTTTGTATGGAGGTCAATGAGAGATTGTCGAATTTAGTCAACACAAAAATGAATGGCTTACTTGCTAAGTGAGATTTATTTGATTGAATAGAAGTTTCGTAATGCTTAAGTTGTTACAAGTGTACTGATATAAGTACGACACGTGACATCCTGACAAATTTGAGAAAAATTGCCCGATGTGGCAATGCATATTCATGGATGAGACTATTAGCATAAAATACAGATGGTTGACGTCAACAACCCTCATCAAATATTCAAAGGATTACAATAATGAGCTGTAATCCACCGATCCAAAGAAAGGATAAGCGGAGCTAGACAGCCCGCCATGCCACTTTGTGGACAACAACTCCCACTGTTATGGCGGAGAGACATGTATCTTGTCAGTATATCCATAATCTTTGACCAGGACCTGACCTTTGTGGCTCAGTTCAACCTCCAGACCATGGGTACTTTGGACTGCCTAGAGAGATATCACGTTGAGAATGCACTCTGAATTAAACACAGAACCACCTCTGTTACACAAACATTTCAGTAAAGCACTTCATACAGAAGAATGAATACATGAAAAACTTAAACTAAATTACAAACCATATGATATTTCCCTTCTTGCAGACAGTTAATCCAGAGTTTCTAAAGGCAGAATTTATTGCCACAGAGTACTGTAAAATAAACATCAGCTCACATGAACAATCACAGCGGTGTTTTTCTGGCAACAAATGAAGGTCAATCCAAATGTCATGGTACAGTAGTTTCAATATAAGCAAGGATACAAAGGCAACTGTGATATGTTGTAAACTAGTCTGGAGAGTTTGATATTTCCAATGAGAACTACAGAGCAGGAGGGTTATCTGACTTACCAGAAACTGGGCTTCATCAAGCTGTCTGCATTAGACATGAAGCACAATAGGCTCAAACTTCAGGCTTTAGTGTTTGAATTAATGCAAAAGCTAGCAAAAAGCTCAACCCATGGGTGGGTATAATTTGTGGAAGGTTCCAACAGGAATCTGTTCCAACAATTTCGTAAATAACAAGGTTGCCAACAAACAACGCATCCAAAGATGTATAGTGGCAGAATAAGATATGGAGTGCGCTATTTCATTACGTTTTTTACTCACCATGTTTATTCCAAAACATGTCTGTCCTCACTCTGGTACCCTATGGACAAACATTAAGAATAAGCTACGTGGTGAGTTGATGACTATTCGGCAGCTAGGTGAATTGATCATGCTACTTTGTATGCGTTGTTTGTTGGCAACATGGTACTTTACGAAATTTTTGTTACAGATTCCTGTTGGAACGTTCCACAAATTATACCCACCCTGTGAGATGTCCCTTCTTTCTAAAATCTATTTGTTTAGACATTGGTTTTTTTCCATTGGATACATGTATTTTCCATCTCAGTTAACAGATTGATAGTACAGTCGTGGCCAAAAGTTTGAGAATGACACAAATATTAATTTCCACAAAGTTTGCTGCTTCAGTGTCTTTAGATATTTTTGTCAGATGTTACTATGGAATATTGAAGTATAATTACAAACATTTCATAAGTGTCAACGGCTTTTATTGACAATTACATGAAGTTGATGCAAAGAGTCAATATTTGCAGTGTTGACCCTTCTTTTTCAAGACCTTTGCAACCCGCCCTGGCATGCTGTCAATTAACTTCTGGGCCACATCCTGGCTGACGGCAGCCCATTCTTGCATAATCAATGTTTGGAGTTTGTCAGAATTTGTGGGGTTTTGTTTGTCCACCCGCCTCTTGAGGATTGACCACAAGTTCTCAATGGGATTAAGGTCTGGGGAATTTCCTGGCCATGGACCCAACATATCTATGTTTTGTTCCCCGAGCCACTTAGTTATCACTTTTGCCTTATGGCAAGGTGCTCCATCATGCTGGAAAAGGCATTGTTCGTCACCAAACTATTCCTGGATGGTTGGGAGAAGTTGCTGTCGGAGGATGTGTTGGTACCATTCTTTATTCATGGCTGTGTTCTTAGGCAGAATTGTGAGTGAGCCCACTCCCTTGGCTGAGAAGCAACCCCACACATGAATGGTCTCAGGATGCTTTACTGTTGGCATGACACAGGACTGATGGTAGCGCTCACCTTGTCTTCTCCGGACAAGCTTTTTTCCGGATGCCCCAAACAATCGGAAAGAGGATTCATCAGAGAAAATTACTTTAACCCAATCCTCAGCAGTCCAATCCCTGTACCTTTTGCAGAATATCAGTCTGTCCTTAATGTTTTTCCTGGAGAGAAGTGGCTTCTTTGCTGCCCTTCTTGACACCAGGCAAACCTACAAAAGTCTTCGCCTCACTGTGCGTGCAGATGCACTCACACCAGCCTGCTGCCATTCCTGAGCAAGCTCTGTACTGGTGGTGCCCCGATCCCGCAGATGAATCAACTTTAGGAGACGGTCCTGGCGCTTGGTGGACTTTCTTGGGCGCCCTGAAGCCTTCTTCAGAACAATTGAACCGCTCTCCTTGAAGTTCTTGATGATCCGATAAATGGTTGATTTAGGTGCAATCTTACTGGCAGCAATATCCTTGCCTGTGAAGCCCTTTTTGTGCAAAGCAATGATGATGGCACATGATTCCTTGCAGGTAACCATGGTTGACAGAGAAAGAACAATAATTCCAAGCACCACCCTCCTTTTGAAGCTTCCAGTCTGTTATTCGAACTCAATCAGCATGACAGAGTGATCTCCAGCCTTGTCCTCGTCAACACTCACACCTGTGTTAACGAGAGAATCACTGACATGATGTCAGCTGGTCCTTTTGTGGCAGGGATGAAATGCAGTGAAAATGTTTTTGGGGGATTCAGTTAATTTGCATGGCAAAGAGGGACTTTGCAATTAATTGCAATTCATCTGATCACTCTTCATAACATTCTGGAGTATATGCAAATTGCCATCATACAAACTGAGGCAGCAGACTTTGTGAAAATTAATATTTGTGTCATTCTCAGAACTTTTGGCCACGACTGTATATTACTCCGTGCTGTCTATAATATACATCGTAAGCTAATGCCAGCTAGCATGCTTGACTAACGTTTCTTCTGCTATGGTATATTGGGGATTACACAATTTAATGTGTATCCTGCCACCTACTATGCGGGATGGAAACAGGATTCCCCAAAACACTGAACTACAAAAAAAAATACTAAATTCTCAAGGGGATTCAGGTGAGGTGGGAGGGTCTTCCAGCGCCACGGGCGGGTCTTCAAGCACCAGTACCCCTTGCAAGTTTTCAGATGTAAAATCCTTAAGTCACACAAACTTCTCCGCAGCCACAATAATGTCCAGTTTCTTAGACTTCTTTGAGACTTGTGCTGTCCATTTTATAACTGTGGCAATGAACAGAACAAAATCCACATTTTTAACACACAGGGTATCTTGTCTGGCAGCAAACATTTACTACAGGCTGTGGTGTATCCACTACCATATTTTCACTAGCTTCACTTGTTTCCCCAATTTTTTAAGGAGATTCAATTGACCACTAACTTTTGCCACCTCAATCTCCTTCACAGGGCACTCCATGAACTCAGAATCATAATCCCTGCCACAATTGGAACACCGTCGTCCTTCTACACACCGTGGCCAAATCCTTTACAATTCTTACAGTGGTTAGGGAACGATAGCTCTTACAGCGTATCTTACATAACAAGCTGCACATGCATAAGTATTTGCTCTTTATCAAAAAACAACAGGACCTCCAGACTTTCTTATTTTGCGCCATTCACCCAGCGGGTCGGACGCTTTTTACAGCATTACATCACAATCAGAAAACGATCAGAACGACTGGGAACTATTTCACGCTGGGGAGTTTTACATGACACCGGGCACCAACCACACCAGGAATTTTGAACATGAACATCCATCGTCACCCCTGAGATGACTCCTTTTACGGGTGCTCTACTCCAAAATTCTAAACTTCTGTTGTCCAGATTATTTTGAGGCCCACTGCAATCTTCCTCTGCCCTTCATACAAATAATGAATCAAGATAAAACCACTCCTGGTCACTCTGACAGACTCCACTTTTCCAAGCGCATACCTTACAATTTTCGACACCTCAAAGGCGTTTCCCATATATGCATCCTTACTAAACAAACGCATCCCAAGAAGATGCGATTCATTATAATTCACACACCTTCACTGGAATCTTAGACAAATTAATTTTTGTTCCTGTTATAGAAACTACTATCCTTCTTCGCCAAATTTTCCCGACGCGCTGCAAAATTCGAACTCAGCATCCACTTCCGCCATCTTCCCCCTTCCTGTCTAATGTTTTGAATGAAGTGAAATATTTAGCAAATGAGAAAAGCGTTTTACGGTGGCGGAGAGTGTCAAAATCGGACGTTTATAATGTCATGCTGTCGCCACCGTGAGGGTAATTATTTTGGGACAGAAACCACTGACCGCTTCCTTGCATAAATGGTGAGTCCGTTTCGACTTTCATTGCCTTGATATAAAATGTATGCTAGTTGTATTTTAGAAACATTATAGTATTTGTACTCAAATGTCCTGCTGAAGTGATAAGTTAGCTAGGTAACCAGCCAGTGCAGTGGCTCGTTTGGTAACGTTAGCTAGCTAATGCCACTGCAATGTCCAAAGTCCATAAGCCACTCGTGTGTCTACTAACGTTACTACTTGCCAGCTAATGTAAGCTACATGTAACGGTTTTAGTTAACTACTCTATTTGTGTGCAGATGGCAACAACGCCCAAGTTAATGAGAGCCATTCGAGTGAGTGAGTTTGGAGGACCTTCAGTTTTGAAACTCTGCTCCAACATACCTGTGCCAAATCCAGGTCAGAAACAGGTAAATAAAATCATTCAAAAACTTTAGTAACTTACTATTACTTTTGATAACTGTAAAGTGCAAAGGACAATGGATACCTTTACATGTATTGCACTTCTACCTGTAGCTGTTTTATAAGTTGTATTATGTTACTTAATTCTAGTTCTGCAGAATGTTCTCTATGTATGAAACAGCCTGTGTGTTATCCAGGTGCTAATCCATGTGCATGCGTGTGGAGTGAACCCTGTAGAGACATACATCCGCTCTGGGACCTACGCCAGGAAGCCCAGCCTGCCCTACACTCCAGGGACTGATGTGTCCGGGGTTGTGGAAGCTGTCGGAGACAGAGTCCAACTCTTACAGGTGCTAATCTTACTGTACCATCCATCCCTAGGCTACCAGTAACACGATGATCACTGATGGTAATGAGTAACTATTCTCATGTGTAGTTTGTGAGGAAGTAATTGCTTACCAACATTTTGCTTTGAACACTCCTTGATTATATAGACTGAAGTACTATGAGTAGTCATTGTGTGAATGTATTCATATTGAGGTTGTGTATGACTATACCATTAGTTGCTGGAGTGGAAGTCTGGTCTATTTTACCTTTCAGGCTGGTGACCGTGTGTTCACCACCGCCACAGAGACAGGAGGGTATGCTGAATACACTGTTGTGTCTGAGGACTGTGTCCACCGCCTGCCAGACCCCTTAGACTACAAACAGGGAGCTGCCATTGGGATCCCCTATTGCACAGCATACAGAGCTCTCTTCCATAAGTAAGACACCAGCATTTTTTTGTTTTGTTTAAGGAGAACCGAATTCTGAATGGATTATTTTTATGACAAGATGGGCGCAGAAGCAGGGAGACAGGGTATAAGTGCGTAGGGCTCACCGGTCCTACACCATTGTTTTGGTTGAGTTCTTTGGATTTGACATGGTTAGATAGACTCAGCATCACAATCGATATGATGTTCAATTAAGTTGAGGTTCATCGACTCTGCTGCAAAAGAAGACTTATTATTAAGATCTGTATGTCTATTTACTAATAAAGTATTTGATTGTGGGGGTGTGTACAGTATAATGAGTGACTGAGTCTTATGCTCCATTGTGTCTTATGCTCCAGAGCACATGCTAAAGCAGGCGAGACAGTACTCATCCATGGAGCCAGCGGCGGGGTAAGATCAATGCCCTCTTCTGTTTAATGTCTGTGCTATAGTTATTTTTCCCCACTTTCATTTAATAAAGATCAAATGAATCCAAATGACCTTTATTGCACTGCTTAATGACAAGTATTATTGGGGGGTTGATTTACTAGGGCCCAGTGTTTGTGACCTTTTCTTGGTGGTGTGTATCTTTTCAGGTGGGGGTGGCAGCGTGTCAGATGGCCAGAGCCTTGGGTCTGAGGGTCCTGGGGACAGCAGGAACCACAGAAGGACTGGAGCTGGTCCTGAGGAATGGAGCTCACCAGGCCTTCAACCACAAAGAGGAAGGATATACTAGCAAAATCATGGTAGGTGGGAAGGAGTCATAGTTGCCGTCTCCATAGACCTGAATATATTTTAAGGATGTTTTGTGTATGACTCTCAGTGGGTAACTGCTATTATGCGCTACTTTGACACCGATTAGCTGCTAAACCAGAGGGGGTAAAATAAAACACTTGTTATTACAGATAAAAAATATTCACATTTCTAACATGTTATCCTAGGATAAGTTAAGAACTGGGGTGATGCTTTTGTAAACACAGATTTTCTTAATGAGTTATGTCTGGGCAATTTGTTTTTTACAGGATGCTACCAAGGGGCAAGGGGTAAATGTGATTGTGGAGATGCTGTCTAACGTGAACCTCAGCAATGACCTGCAGATGCTGGCCTACGGGGGGAGAGTGACGGTCAGTATATGTCACGTTAGCATGTGTAATTTATTTTAGACTTTTAGAGCCACTGTTTTGAAATTGTATTGGTTATTCATTGTTCATTCTTCCTCAGTTTTCCTCTTTTGTTGTTTAGGTTGTTGGCAGTAGAGGCCCCATTGAAATCAACCCTCGAGACACAATGGCCAAAGAGTCCAGCATCATTGGTGTTGCCTTACCCTATGCTACTGTTGTAAGAGTCTAGATTCCTAGTATAATATTGATGCTGGTTCAGGCACTGGTCGTTCTATAAATCATACATTCTGTAGTGTAAATTATACACTACCATTCAAAAGTTTGGGGTCACTTAGAAACACCAGTCTCAACATGAAAAGGCGACTCTGGGATGCTGGCATTCTAGGCAGCGTTGCAAAAAAAAAAGCCATATCTCAGACTGGTCAATAAAAATAAAAGATTAAGATGGGCAAAAGAACACAGACACTGGACAGAGGAACTCTGCCTAGAAGGCCAGCATCCCGGAGTCGCCTCTTCACTGTTGACGTTGAGACTGGTGTTTTGAGGGTACTATTTAATGAAGCTGCCAGTTGAGGGCTTGTGAGGTGTCTGTTTCTCCAACTAGACACTCTAATGTTCTTGTCCTCTTGCTCAGTTGTGCACCGGGGCCTCCCATTCCTCTTTCTATTCTGGTTAGAGCCAGTTTGCGCTTTTCTGTGAAGGGAGTAGTACACAGCATTGTACAAGGTCTTCAGTTTCTTGGTAATTTCTCACATGGAATAGCCTTCATTTCTCAGAACAAGAATAGACTGATGAGTTTCAGAAGAAAGTTATTTGTTTCTGGCCATTTTGAGCCTGTAATTGAACCCACAAATGCTGATGCTCCAGATACTGAACTAGTCTAAGGAAGGCCAGTTTTATTGCTCCTTTAAATCAGCACAACAGTTTTCAGCTGTGCTAACACAATTGCAAAAGGGTTTTCTAATGATCAATTAGCCTTTTAAAATGATAAACTTGGATTAGCTAACACAACGTGCCATTGGAACACAGGAGTGATGGTTGCTGATAATGGGCCTCTGTACGCCTATGTAGATATTCCATTAAAAAATCAGCCGTTTACAGCTACAATAGACATTTACAACATTAACAATGTCTTCACTGCATTTCTGATCAATTTGATGTTATTTTAATTAAAGGACAACATTTTTATTTTTTTCAAAATCAAGAACATTTCTAAGTGACCCAAATTTTTGAATGGTAGTGTATCTTCTGTTGTCTCTACAGGAAGAGAAGGCTGAGTGTGCCGCGGCCCTGTTTGCAGGGATGGATGCTGGTTGGCTGAAGCCTGCTTTAGGAAAACAGTACACACTGGACATGGCCTACCAGGCCCATATTGACATCATAGACTGCCCTGGGGCTTCTGGGAAGATGGTACTGACCATGTGAATGGAACAGCTGTAGGATTACTGTGAAATGTTACTGATTTACATTGGGATGAAATTCTGATTACATGTTTCATGCATATGGAATTAAAATTGCTTAAAATCTTGCCACAGACGAAGATGGTGTGGCTCACTTTCGGTGATCTTCGTGATTAATCATATGCATTTCTAAACCAAGTTGTTGTCATTTCAATGCATTGGGTCAATAAGATTTTTTTTTGAAAATAACATTTTAATTGAATGCCATTTTTGTAAAATATTACGAAGGGAATGCCTCCTTTTCCAGATTAAATAATAGCGTTGACGTGTGCAGTCTTTTACCTCTGTCAGGCACAAGTTAAGTCAGGGGTGAGTGTGATGTCATCCCATCCGGTGCCATCTCAGGTAACAGCCCTGCGAACTGAGCATGCTCAGAGAAGCACAGGTAACCTTACGCAGCCTCTCCAATACGAACACAGACAGTTGACTGAAACAGTAGGAGTGACTACCGTAACCTGGGCTGGTCAACATCGAAATGTTGAAGCACAATGAGTGCTTATATGATGTTATATTGGACTGGTTGTAGAAGTAACCTATTCATCTGTAATGGACTCGCAGCTGATCTGTGAATGGTCAATGATGATGGTGGATGGTTGGATTGATTGGATTCTCCGGTCCATTTAGGCCTGCAGGTAAGACTTGATCTGGATAATGTTTCTTCTATGTACAGTTGAAGTTGGAAGTTTACATACACTTAGATTGGAGTCATTAAAACTTGTTTTTCAACCACTCCACAAATGTATTGTTAACAAACTAGTTTTGGCAAATTGGTCAGGACATCTACTTTGTGCATGACACAAGTCATTTCTCCAACAATTGTTTACAGACAGATTATTTCATTTATAATTCACTATCACAATTCCAGTAAATCAGAAATTAACATACAGTAAGTTGACTGTGCCTTTAAACAGCTTGGAAAATTCCAGAAAATGATGTCATGGCTTTAGAAGCTTCTGATAGGCTAATTAACACCATTTGAGTCAATTGGAGGTACTTGTGGATGTATTTCAAGGCCTACCTTCAAACTCAGTGCCTCTTTGCTTGACATCATGGGAAAATCAAAAGAAATTATCCAAGACCTCAGAACAAAAATTGTAGACCTCCACAAGGCTGGTTCATCCTTAGGAGCAAAGGACCTTGTGAAGGAGGAAACAGGTACAAAGTATCTATATCCACAGTAAAACGCGTCCTATGTCGACATAACCTGAAAGGCCGCTCAGCAAGGAAGAAGCCACTGCTCCAAAACCGCCATAAAAAAGCTAGACTACGGTTTGCAACTACACATGGGGACAAAGATTGTACTTTTTGGAGAAATGTCCTCTTGTCTGATGAAACAAAAACAGAACTGTTTGGCCATAATGACCATCATTATGTTTGGAGGAAAAAGGGGGATGCTTGCAAGCCGAAGAACACCATCCCAACCGTGAAGCATGGGGGTGGCAGCATCATGTTGTGGGGGTGCTTTGCTGCAGGAGGGACTGGTGCACTTCACAAATAGATGGCATCATGGCGGAAGGAAAATTACGTGGATATATTGAAGCAACATCTCAAGACATCAGTCAGGAAGTTAAAGCTTTGTCGCAAATGGGTCTTCAAAATGGACAATGACCCCAAGCATACTTCAAAAGTTGTGGCAAAATGGCTTAAGGACAACAAAGTCAAGGTATTGGAGTGACCATCCCAAAGCTCTGACCTCAATCCTATAGAAAATTTGTGGGCAGAACTGAAAAAGTGTGTGGGAGCAAGGAGGCCTACAAACCTGACTCAGTTACACCAGCTCTGTCAGGAGGAATGGGCCAAAATTCACCCAATGTATTGTTGGCAGCTTGTGGAAGGGTACCCAAAACATTTGACCCATGTTAAACAATTTAAAGGCAACGCTACCAAATACTAATTGAGCGTATGTAAACTTCTGACCCACTGGGAATATGATGAAAGAAATAAAAGCTGAAATAAATCATTCTCTCTACTATTATTCTGACATTTCACATTCTTAAAATAAAGTGGTGATCCTAAGTGACCTAAGACAGGGAATTGTTACTAGAATTAAATGTCAGGAATTGTGAAAAACTGAGTTTAAATGTAGTTGGCTAAGGTGTATGTAAACTTCTGACTTCAACTGTATGACTCAGATAAACACTCATAGGTACCATGGGTGAACTGAATAGACTCCAGGGGGGTCATCATGCATGTTTCATTCATCTCCGATTGTTACCATTACTTTCCAGCCAGTTTGTTTGGTCTCTTAGCAACACAAGCTAAATGAGCAAAGTACTAAGGCGATGTCATTTACAAAATCGCCTCCAACACTCTACTCAGCAAATTGGATGCAGTCTATCACAGTGCCATTCGTTTTGTCACCAAAGCCCCATATACTACCCACCACTGCGACCTGTATGCTCTCGTTGGCTGGCCCTCGCTTCATATTCGTCACCAAACCCACTGGCTCCAGGTCATCTATAAGTCTTTGCTAGGTAAAGCCCCGCCTTATCTCAGCTCACTGGTCACCATAGCAGCACCCACCCGTAGCATGCACTCCAGCAGGTATATTTCATTTCAGGTCATCACCAAATCATTGAAGCTGGAGACTCATATCTCCCTCACTAATTTTAAGCACCAGCTGTCAGAGCAGCTCACAGATCACTGCACCTGTACATAGCCCATCTGTAATTAGCCCATCCAACTACCTCATCACACATACTGTTATTTATTTAATTTATTTTGCTCCTTTGCACCCCAGTATCTCTACTTGCACATTCATCTTCTGCACATCTATCACTCCAGTGTTTAATTGCTATATTGTAATTATTTTGCCACTATGGCCTATTTATTGCCTTACCTCCCTTATCCTACCTCATTTGCACACACTGTATATAGACTTTTTCTATTGTATTATTGACTGCATGTTTGTTTATTCCATGTGTAACTCTGTGTTGTTGTATGTGTCGCACTGTTTGCTTTATCTTGGCCAGGTCGCAGTTGTAAATGAGAACTTGTTCTCAACTAGCCTACCTGGTTAAATAAAGGTGAAACAAATAAACATTGTTACTGAGCTGAATATGTTTTTTATAAAAATGTAAAAAATTGAGACTATGGTTTTTATATCTGTAGGAGCAGTATGACCAGACATGGGAAGGAGTTGAGACAAGATGATGAGGCCCTGAGACCACTTACATGGGAGAGCCAACTCACCAGGCAGCCTGGCCAATAACAAACCATGAGAAGTACGTCTACCGTAACATTTCAACACCGATTTGTCAATATTAAACACATGAAAGGTATATTCTCTCTCTACACATGCTGTTCAGGTATTGGATGAATGCTTCACAATATAGGTCTATTGAATGTGTGGACCACTAAGATATTAAATATACTGACACGAAATGTTGATATACTGTACCATTCCCCCTCCCAAGCTAACCAGCTGTTTGTCCCCTTGGTGAAACCCAGGTGTTCTCCTGATGTTGATGCTGTCAATCACACATACCCAGAGCCCCTCCTCATGTCCAGCCTCCTGTGTGGTGTGTTCTGAAGATGCTGTCATCTGTTACAAGCTCTCCAACATCCTAGGTAAGAAGGAGCATTGACTGCCGAGTTGAGATTAAGAAATATCACCCTCTACTAATGATCTATGATAGCATTCATTTGAACAAGATTTGTTGGAATGTCTTGTTCCACACTAGCCTATGGCTATCAAAGACGTTGACTCTTGGTGTCAACACCTATCTGTGTAGCCAGCCCTATTAAAGCAGTAATGATTGACAACCAGGTTTGTGTTTTCTTCCACCTCTAGAGGCCCCTGAGACCACCAAGGCCCTGATGCTGACCGACGGCTCCATCGTGTCTGTGGACCGCCACTTCCTGTCTGACATGTCCAGCATGACCGTGCTGTCCCTCAGCCACAACGCCATCACCACCATCACCCACGACGCCTTCCAGAACCTCACCGTCCTCCACACCCTCCTCCTGGACCACAATCACCTCTCCAGCCAGGCCCTGGGGAGGGACACTTTTTCCTGGCTGCCCAGGTTGGAGATCCTCAAGCTGGGGAACAACGCCCTCGGGGAGGTCAATGGCTCCTGGTTCCATGCCGCCAGGGCCCTGCGGACGCTGCAGTTGGAAGGGAACCGCCTCTCCAGGCTGGACGCCACGACCTTTGCCTCGGCAGACCTCCAGGGGCTGGAGACCTTGGATCTTTCCGATAATCTGATCACATATCTGGGGAGGGATAGCTTCCGGGGCCTGCTTGGGCTGCGTAGTCTGGATCTGTCCAGGAATCAGCTCCGGAGCGCCCCGCCAGAGGTGTTTTCGTACCTATCGTGGATGTCTAGTCTGAACCTGGAACTAAACTGGTGGAACTGTACATGTGAGCTGAGGGAGCTGGCGTCTTTCCTCACCAGCTATATGGAGGCTCCGGATAAGGTTATCTTCTGTTGCTTGTTTGAGCTTTTTTTTCTTGTTTTCTTTTTATAGTTTGATTTATTGTATTCCTTTTTTTACCAATATGTTTTATTATTTTGAATTAGGGCTAACACATATTTTGGCTGCCTGCAAGTATTATAAGAAAGATGCTTTATGGTATATGGTATATAAACTGTATTGTATAAAAGGTGCTATGTAGATGTGTGTTGTTATCATTGTTGTAACAGTATGATTACTATAATAACAACCTTCTTGTTCAGGTACTGTTCAACGGGCGTAGGATGGTGTGTGTGAGTGCTGACAACCCAGCAGTGAAGACGATGCTGGAGCTGACAGAGGCCAACTGTGTTCCGACAAATCAGAACATCACAGTGCAGGTTGAGGCTAAGAACGCCATCTCCTCTCGGCGTTATACCAGAGACCTGGCTCTGGCTGCAGCCTTCTGCTTTGCTGGTCAGTACCTCAGAAACTAGATCCTCCATGGCTGCTTTCTAGCCACACGTAACTTTTCTCTACTCAAATAGTGGTAAATATATTAAATTGTATAGGACAATGTGACTTTTGTATCATGCAACTCCGTAAAGTGTATCAACACTTAAAGTAAAGAGTGTTTTTATCATTTTATCCCACTACATAAAGCTTAGGTCAGTCGGCTGTAACTCATAACTATGCTAATAACGTACAGGTGGCGTTGGACTCACCCTAGCTGTGGTGTACATCGTTTACTGCAAACTGGGGATGAACAAGAGCCTGAAGGTCTGGAGAGACAGGACTGGCGCTGAAGAGGATGAGAATGGGAGGACAGCTCCCACCCAAACAGTCACCCAGTGGGATCTGAGCAGGGAGAATGAGGCCCTACGTATGGCTCAAATGGGACTGGAAACCAAGCTGATCATTCCCAATTGCCACCTTCAACCTTGGGACAGGGAGAGAACCATGTTTGACCTGAGAATAGGCAAAGATGGCGGCCATTTTACATGCCCCCATTGTGGCCCTGCAGTCAGTGGGTCTGCAATGGAACAGGGGGTAGGAGATGGACACTTGGGGGCAGCCCTGCACATGCTCAGACAAGGAGGAGGCCATCCCAACAAGATGGAGAGTCTGGCCATGACAGAGGAGAGGGATGAGAGGAAGAGACATGTGCCCCAACAAGCACTGATATCAAAGACAGAAGGTGAGCATGTTTCGATTTAATATTTCACTGCATAGACTGATTAGGATTATATCAGTGATAAGACTATAGGCAGACACACACACACACACACTGCAGATGTCTAACTCTCTTTCCCTGTTGTCATTCACAGATCTAAGCGGTCAAAGGTCATTGGTCGGGCCACCACAGGGTCAGAGCAACCATATACTTAGTCAGGAGGAGTTACTCTATCACCAGCAGAGTTTAAATATAAAAAGCCATGATGGTTCTAATGGCAACAACCAGCTATTGGGTGGCAGGAGTTACTATTCACCTGCACATAGAAACATGCCCACACATAAAAGTCTAAAAGATGAGATGGTAAGACCTGGAAATCACATAGGCCTTGACAACAGACCATCAGAAATGGACTCGCAATCAGAGCATGGTAGAAATGTACCTGACTGTCAACCCCAAACTGTCAGCTGTGTGAACTGTTACAGAACCTATGAGTATGGACAGCCAGGGGAGAAAGTCAGAGATGTATTGTATGACAGTGCAAGAGAATCTGCTGGGTATGATGGTTCTCCCAACCACAACCCACTGACAAGGCTAAACACCCGAATGAGCATGAACTACAACCAGTCTAATATGGATATCTATGCAAAGCATGCAAGCAAGCAGAGGAGTGTGACTTTTGACTTGGAAAGATCTGGAGTGCATGTTGTTGATGTACAAAGGATGAACCATGACAGGGAAGATAAACATGACAGGATTAAAAGTTCTAGGAAAGCGGAAAATGGTGATAAACAGATCCTGAGCTATGAAAGCATTGGACGATCTGTGAGGAGTAATGGTCTTGAAAGAGAGGACCACTCCAAAAGGCATAAACATAAAGCCCAGTCAGATGGTTTACTAAAAGTGAAGCTCAACCTTAACCCTCTTAAGAAAAGCAAGGTCCATCCAAGGAAAAACAGCCACAAGAGACTAGAACAGGGCGATAGAGAAAGAACTGACTCCAAGAACCGAAAACAACTGAAAATGAGGGGTAAAGATGGCAAAGGCAAAAGGCACAACCAGGAAGAGTCTAAAAAAAAAACAGACAAATCCAATAAAGCAAACTCATCTCACAAAAACAAAGCCAATCAGTCATCCAGAAAGAAATCTACCACCAGCAAGTCTAAAGAAACTGATGATAATGAAGATGATGATGGAGATCAAGAGGAAGAAGATCCAGTGCCACAGGAAAACAATGCATCCTCCAAGCAAAAAAAGACAAACTCAAAATCAAAACATCAGGAGGGCTCGAATGGTGACCATTCCAAGAAGAATAGAGCTGCTCAAGATCAGAAAACCGACGTCACACAAAATAAAAGTGGAGGAGAAACAGAGGAATCTGGTGGAGCACCTATACCAAGTAATGTGAGTCCTTACCAGTCATACCTCAACGGAGCTGGTGGGAGTTCAGCAAATGGGCAGCAGGTGGAACAATACAGAAATGGACAGGGCCAAGCACCGATCCCTGAGGTGCCCCAACACCCTGGTTACCTAGGCGATGGAGTGACTCTTCAGAGGACATTGAGTAGCCCACAACTGTCAGCAGCAAAGCCCCTCAAAGGAATGGAAAGGACTTCCAGTTACAGTGACCTTGCTGTCCAGGGAGGAAACTCTATACTATTACAAAACACTGTTGCACCGAACACCATTTATGGTGGTAACTCACAGGCTCAAAGCCTGAGTAGAGAAGGCAGTTTAGGTCCGCCATCTTTACTGACTAACATCCCACCCACATCCCCACTATATACAGACAATGCAGGGAGCTCACCTGTAAATCCACTGGTTCAGCTGTTGTCACAGTCAGTTCGAGGCAACTCCAACCAGGGGGCCATGATCGGCTCTCAGCCAGCCCAGGGTCCAGGTACACTAAATGGGCAGAATATCTCTCAGCTTGCTCAGGGTCCTGGATCACTAAATGGGCAGAATATAACTCAGCTTGCTCAGGGTCCTGGATCACTAAATGGGCAGAATATCTCTCAGCTTGCTCAGGGTCCTGGATCACTAAATGGGCAGAATATCTCTCAGCTTGCTCAGGGTCCTGGATCACTAAATGGGCAGAATATCTCTCAGCTTGCTCAGGGTCCTGGATCACTAAATGGGCAGAATATCTCTCAGCTTGCTCAGGGTCCTGGATCACTAAATGGGCAGAATATAACTCAGCTTGCTCAGGGTCCTGGATCACTAAATGGGCAGAATATCTCTCAGCTTGCTCAGGGTCCTGGATCACTAAATGGGCAGAATATCTCTCAGCTTGCTCAGGGTCCTGGATCACTAAATGGGCAGAATATCTCTCAGCTTGATCAGGGTCCTGGATCACTAAATGGGCAGAATATCTCTCAGCTTGCTCAGGGTCCTGGATCACTAAATGGGCAGAATATCTCTCAACTTGCTCAGGGTCCTGGATCACTAAATGGGCAGAATATCTTTCAGCTTGCTCAGGGTCCTGGATCACTAAATGGGCAGAATATCTCTCAGCTTGCTCAGGGTCCTGGATCACTAAATGGGCAGAATATCTCTCAGCTTGCTCAGGGTCCTGGATCACTAAATGGGCAGAATATCTCTCAGCTTGCCCAGGGTCCTGGATCACTAAATGGGCAGAATATCTCTCAGCTTGCTCAGGGTCCTGGATCACTAAATGGGCAGAATATCTCTCAGCTTGCTCAGGGTCCTGGATCACTAAATGGGCAGAATATCTCTCAGCTTGCTCAGGGTTCTAGTTCAGGTCCAGGCTCACTAAATGAAGAGAGTCTCTCCAACAACAACAGTATGAACCCCGCAGTCGCCCCTGTTCTACAGGAGTACCTGTCCTCAGCAGAAGGCTCACCCAGAAGGATTAGACTAGTGCTGCCTGAGAGAACCACTAACAGATCACCAACCGCTCTGGAGAGGAAAATCCGATAAGTGGATTTGAATTGTCCAATTGGGTTTTCTTATGGACTCAAAAAAGGGATGACTCAAAAATAACACTTAATCTTAATGCTCAAGTGAACTTAAAATGATCCTGTCTATGCCAGTCTAAGCATCTCTCTTCATAATGTACATGGAATATCAATGTATGTACATGGAACTCAACCTGTCTTCCTATTGTTAATACCTGACTCAAAACGTTCTAAACTATTTAATGTTTGTCAAGTGTGTGGCTTGGTAGGTGACTTACTTGTATTTTTATAAAGTCAGTTTAGCACAGGGTTACAGTTGGCGCAGGGTAGATACATGGCAGTAGGGGTTTAGTTTGAAACCCCTGCTGACCCCTAATTGCACTCCATTGGGTTTAGGCTTACACAAGTTGACACTTCATTATAAGGCTCTGCATTAGCACAATGGGCTCTAATTTCAGGTAAACTATGAATGAGTTGAAAATTCTAAATGTTGACCTAGTAACCTCTTAGCCTTGGTTGTGTGTAAATAATGAAAAAAGCAGTCTGCTGTTGTTACCAGCTTGCACCAGAGCCTAAAACTGTAACGACAAGAATCACACCATTGTTTACTTGGCCCACTAATAAGGCCTAGATTCAATCAGATCAAGCGTTAACCGGCGATATACAACACCCAACGCCCGCATAACTGATGTTGTGGGGGAAACACTCTCTTCACTGCACTTCGTAGCAGTTTAGGAGGATTAATGTACCTGTTGGGGCTAGGGGGCAGTATTGAGAATTTTGAAAAAATATGTGCCCATTTTTAACTGCCTCCTACACCAACTCAGAAGCTAGGATATGCATATTATTAACAGATTTGGATAGAAAACACTCAATTTTCTAAAACTGTTTGAATGGTGTCTAAGTATAACAAAACTCATGGCAGGCAAAAACCTGAGAAAAATACAAGCAGGAAATTAGAATTTTGTGGCTGTACTATTTTCGAGTCATTGCTAATAGATCACACAGTGACAAAGGATTCATTTTTGCACTTCCTACGGCTTCCACTAGATGTCAACGATCTTTATAAAGTTGTTTGAAGCGTCTATGATGAACAGAGACCGGATGACAAGGAAGGGAAGTTGACGTCCCTGGGATGTCGTCACTTCATTATTGCGCACACATGCGCGTTCATGTGAGGCGAGACATTTTTCAAAACGTTTTTCAAGACACAGGAGAGGTCGGGTTGAAATATTACGGATGTTTCACGTTAAAAATGGCCCTAAAGATTGATGCTAAACAACGTTTGACATGTTTGAACGAACGTAAATAGATTTTTTTTTTTACTTTTCGTTTTGAGGAGCCTACTGAACGCGCTAACAACATGGAACAACTTGGAGTTATTTGGACATAAATTATGAACTTTGTCGAAAGAAACCACATTTGTTGTGGACCTGGGATTCCTGGAAGTGCCTTCTGATGAAGATAATCAAAGGTAAGAGATTATTTACAATAGTATTATTGATATTAGATGGTTCCAAGATGGTGCTAACCTGTATATCCTAGCCTATTGTTCTTAGCATAGCACCCCGTTTATTGCAAAGTGTGATTTCCCAGTACAGTTATTTTGAAATCTGGCAATGCGGTAGCATTTACGAGATGTTAATCTATAATTCTTTGAATGACAATATTATAATTTACCAATGTTTTCGAATAGTAATTTTGTAAATTGTAACGCTGATTCACCGGAAGCATTTGAGGGGAAAAAAAATCTGAATTTCACCGCCACTGTAAAATGCTGTTTTTGGATATAAATATGAACTTGATGGAACAAAAAATGCATGTATTGTATAACATCATGTCCTAGGAGTGTCATCTGATGAAGATTGTCAAAGGTTAGTGCATAATTTTAGCTGGTTTTCTGCTTTTGGTGACGCCTGTCTTTGAATTGACAAAACATTACACACAGGTATTTTCAATGTACTCTCCTAACATAACCTAACTTTATGCTTTCGCCGTAAAGCCTCTTTGAAATCGGACAATGTGGTTGGATTTAGGAGATGTTTATCTTTCAAATGGTGAAAAATAGTTGATTGTTTGAGAAATTGAAATTATTAGATTCTTGCAGTTTTGAATTTCCCGCCATGGTATCTTGTCAATAAATCCCGTTAGCGGGATCAGAGCGGGAAGGGGTCCTCTAGAGGTTAAGAGATGTATTGTCGGTGTCGGATGTGTAACTGTGTTGGAGCTGTCAAATCGGTGAGCAGCTGCTCTTGATCATTGTCACGAAGCCATACCCGTTCCACTCGCGTTAGAAGTTCAGATCGAGAAAGTGTATATGGTTGATTTTGCAAATACAGGCACTTATGGATGTTAAATGTTTTTGAAAATGAAACCGCTTGAAACTGATTTTTATATCTGAATATTTTCTTCACTCTGTCTGGAAACAAGATCTAATAGTGGCTGAGAACATACTATTCAACAATATAAATATTTCTATTGGTTTCCCCAAATACCCGAGGGGAAATGTCATTACCAACATGCCTTAAAATGTGCTATTTTAGTTGAAAAGGAAATTGCAGTAATTGTTCCTAAGGTAATTCTATTAAAAAAAAAAAAAAAAAAAATTTGCATGTTTTTTTTTTTACTATTTTGAAGTTTTCTTAATTATATGCATTCGTCATTGTCATGTCTAAATGTCCGTATATGCCTTGATACTCACATGTATTTACTACCTCAAAATCTGAATATTTTACATAATTTCTAAAATAATCTTAAGAACAAGCATATAAGGTTCACATATGGGAAAAATAATCAATATAATGTAATTTAATATGTAATTTAATACACCTTTTCCTCAAAAATATGTACCGTGATGGTAATGACAGAGTGTGATGGAAATGACATTTCATATAAAACTGATAATAAAAATACCATTAAACATTTTAATATCACAGTTGTACATGTTTAATTTGATTGAAGACATAGAACACACCATTCAAAACCTCAAAACACAAAGGTTACATACCTCAAGAACTTAAAGCAGCTTTTAGAAAACAAATGTGGATTCAAAGCATTTGGCAGAAATACATGTACAAGGTTGGAAACACTGGTTGACATTAAACACATTATTGTTCACTGGCTGCAGTCAATTAATTCAGACTCATGAGACAGGTGTATGCACACTCAAGATTAGGTTTTGCCCTCAATGCTCTCTATTGCTTAATGAGATAGCAAATTTCCTCCCAGACTGCGCCATCAAGCATCATATGCCGTTTTGTCACTGGATGAGGCTGAGGGACAAGCCCACTAGAAAATAAAGGAAAGCCGCACACTCTAAGAGCTCAGATGCAAAAATTTTAATAACCAACGTTTCGACAGCTAAGCTGTCTTCATCAGGGTATCATCACAAACACTGAGAGATGAGTCATTTATATAGTGTCGAGACAAGCCCAAACACATTCTCTGGTTGGTACCATACATTGTCCTCTCTCATTGGCCAAAAGAATCAGTTGTTTCCCACACAACTCATCGTCTTGACTAGAGCGCAGCTCTCTGCATCAACATCTTGTATAATACCAGGATAAGGGTCTTCATCATATTTCACAACACACCACATTCCAATCAGTCCCTCATGTACAGTTGAAGTCGGAAGTTTACATACACCTTAGCCAAATACATTTAAACTCAGTTTTTCACAATTTCTGACATTTAATCCTAGTAAGAATTCCCTGTCTTAGGTCAGTTAGGATCACCACTTTGTATTAAGAATGTGAAATGTTAGAATAATAGTAGAGAGAATGATTTATTTAAGCTTTTATTTCTTTCATCACATTCCCAGTGGGTCAGAAGTTTACACACACTCAATTAGTATTTGGTAGCGTTGCCTTTAATTTTTATATTGGGTCAAATGTTTCAGGTAGCCTTCCACAAGCTTCCCACGATAAATTGGGTGGATTTTGGCCCATTCCTCCTGACAGAGCTGGTGTAACTAAGTCAGGTTTGTAGGCCTCCTTGCTCACACACGCTTTTTCAGTTCTGCCCACAAATTTTCTATGGGATTGAGGTCAGGGCTTTGTGATGGCCACTCCAATACCTTGACTCTGTTGTCCTTAAGCCATTTTGCCAGAACTTTGGAAGTATGCTTGGGGTCATTGTCCATTTTGAAGACCCATTTGCGACCAAGCTTTAACTTCCTGACTGATGTCTTGAGATGTTGCTTCAATATATCCACGTCATTTTCTTTCCTCATTATGCCATCTATTTTGTGAAGTGCACCAGTCCCTCCTGCAGCAAAGCACCCCCACAACATGATGCTGCCACCCCCGTGCTTCACGATTGGGATGGTGTCCTTTGGCTTGCAAGCCTCTCCCTTTTTCCTCCAAACATAATGATGGTCATTATGGCCAAACAGTTCTATTTTTGCTTCATCAGACCAGAGGACATTTCTCCAAGAAGTATGATCTTTGTCCCCATGTGCAGTTGCAAACCGTAGTCTGGCTTTTTTATGGCGGTTTTGGAGCAGTGGCTTCTTCCTTGCTGAGCAGCCTTTCAGGTTATGTCGATATAGGACTTGTTTTACTGTGGATATAGATACCTTTGTACCTGTTTCCTCCAGCGTCTTCACAAGGTCCTTTGCTGTTGTTCTGTGATTGATTTGCACTTTTTGCACCAAAGTACGTTCATCTCTAGGAGACAGAATGCGTCTCCTTCCTGAGCGGTATGACGGCTGCGTGGTCCCATGGTGTTTATACTTGCGTACTATTGTTTGTACAGATGAACGTGGTACCTTCAGGTGTTTGGAAATTGCTCCTAAGGATGAACCAGACTTGTGGAGGTCTACAATTTTTGTTCTGAGGTCTTGGCTGATTTCTTTTGATTTTCCCATGATGTCAAGCAAAGAGGCACTGAGTTTGAAGGTATGCCTTGAAATACATCCACAGGTACCTCCAATTGACTCAAATGAAGTCGATCAGCCTATCAGAAGCTTCTAAAGCCATGACATCATTATCTGGAATTTTCCAAGCTGTTTAAAGGCACAGTCAACTTAGTGAATGTAAACTTCTGACCCACTGGAATTGTGATACAGTGAATTATAAGTGAAATAATCTGTCTGTGAACAATTGTTGGAAAAATTACTTGTGTCATGCACAAAGTAGATGTCCTAACCGACTTGCCAAAACTATAGTTTGTTAACAAGAAATGTGTGGAGTGGTTGAAAATGAGTTTTAATAACTCCAACCAAAGTGTATGTAAACTTCTGACTTGAACTGTTTGTCTGCAATGAGCTGTATTGGGCTAGGAGATGGCTGTGGTGCTGTGCAGCTGGAAGTGGGAGGTTGTGCTTTGTCTGCCTCTGTTTGTTGAATTATCACGGTCTGTTGGCCAAAACAATCACATAGATGTGGAGTTGAGCAGAAACAACTTAGAACTCTCCATGTGATTTGTCCTGCGATGGCAGTGACGATCTTTAAACGGATAGAGGATTTCTTAAATTAAAGAACATCCAGGAAATTTCGAACACGTTCTGTTGAGTAATTTAATTGTTTACTGGAAGTGTTAAGATAATGAAAATATAGTGACTTGAAAACGTACAATTTGATATACATTTTGTAATAAAAAATCTATAGTTTTACATTATAAATATTACCTGGCGTATTTTCCGTTGTTCCACGGATCGTCTTGAGACGATCTGGTAGCAGGGGATCCATTTTCTCAATCTCTTGCTCTGTGACGTAAAATAGCTTTACATTTGACTGCTCTTTGGAAAGATCCTCATAGATTACTTTTCCATTCTTAAGGTTATTTCCTTTTGCCACCATGGAATCAGCTTTTCTCTTCACAGCTGCACCGATTCCATCCGCAGGACCTTTCCCATGTCCAGCCTCCAAAAAATCCAATGTGATCTTCTGAAACCCCAGATGAAATGGAATTGTGCTCAGGTAGAATAAATTATTTTAGGATCTGTACAGTGTGGTTGGTCCATCACTTACAACATGGAGGACAGTGGCAGATGGATTAAACTCATGGAGGTGGAAGAGAATTTTGGAGAGATGTGCCCAAATTGCCGAGGGGTCATGACACATTGATGAGCTGACTGAGCACACTGACACAACACCTTCTTTAGTGTATACAACCCCAGTGTGAAGTGTTGTCTGCTGGTGAGAGTCACCAAAATGCACCACCTGTATTTCAGAGGCATACATGCACAGGTAGTTCTCGGCCAAATCCACATGAAGGATTAACTCATCTTCTATAAGTGTAACGGTTGTCGTAAGGATTGGACCAAGGTGCAGCGGGAACGTGTATACTCATCTTCTTTATTCATTTAAAAGAAGGAAAAACAAACAAATCACGTATACAAAACAACGAACGACACTAACAGTCCTGTCATGTGCACAGACACACTACCCACAAACACCCCTATACATAGGACCTTCAATCAGAGGCAACGAGGAACAGCTGCCTCCAATTGAAGGTCAATCAACAAACCCTAAACATAGAAGTAGAAAACTAGACTGAACATAGAAAAACACTAACCTAGAACATAGACCAAAAACCCCGGAACACTCTAAACAAACACCCCTCTTACATAATACCATAGCCCAACAAACCCCGAAACACTCTAAACAAACACCCCCTGCCACGTCCTGACCAAACTAAAATAACAAATAACCCCTTACTGGTCAGGACGTGACAATAAGACGTTTTTTGAGACTTCTTAATGTGGAGCACTGATGTCTGATATTGAAGACATGTTTCCCAAGTGTGTTCTTCACATTGGATGTGAAGTCTTTCAGTAGAGTTTGAAGGGTACCGTACACCTTCTCCTTTACAGTCAAATGGACAGAAAACTTCTCTTTTGTTCCATCTTTTGTTTTCTTCTTTCTCTCTTCTGCCTTTCCACTCAAACCACTCTTTCTCTTTGCAAAGTGAACACTCTCGATACATGCACTCTTCGGCCATCTTCTCGCAACACAAAGACCCAACCAATTCTTCAATGTTGCTGCTTTTAACCACTCTGTGATATAACAACTTGTCTGCCATGAACTGAAGGTTTGCATGTGTCCAACATTGGCATGTCTACCTGTCTTTCACTGGTGGATTGACAATTCAAAAGGGACGTCTTTTGGTGAGCTCTGTGTATGACAGCTTGACCTCTGGTAATTCTATATTGAACTTCTGATGGAGTTTTGCCAGTGTGTCATTCAGGTATCTCTTCTGCATTTTATTCTTGTGTCTTGTTAATGTTTCCCTTTTTCTTTTTGATGCTTGACTGTTATCATCACGTTCAAATAACATTTTTATTTAATCTTCTATTGCTGGCCTGATTGCATTCAAATGTTTCTTTCTTGAGTACTGTAGACAGGTTTGGCCGTTTGTTGTTTGCCCGCATTGTCTTCGCAGAGAACCCAAATTGTCTTTGTGCCATTTTCACCGTGGAATACTTTTTCAGTATTTTCCCAGCCAAAACCTTGCATATCACTTGTTGGTCTTTCGCACTCTGTTGCTCAGTTAGCTCACTATGTTGCAAAACCAACATCTGGATCTTCTCTGACAAACTATCATATCTTTTTTTATACTTTCTCAGTTTTCTTTTTCCGCGGCCTCCATCTTAATATTGGCCATACATAGATTCCTGTAGACTTTGGATCTGTTTTTTTTTGGCGCCTTTCTACGGCCTCTCTGTCTTGGGGTTTTCGAGTTTTAACAGGAGGGGGAATCCGGTGCCATTTGAGGGGCAGGTAGATCATCATTCTGCAGCTGTAAGACTTCAGGTGAGTGTGGTGGTACTGTATGTTCCTTGACAGGTATGACTCCATAACCACTAATTTCTGGATAGTTGATCTTCTGTTTCTTTGGTTTATTTTCCAATACCTCCTTTTTTCTTTTTTTATCACTGGGAAAGTTGTGATATGGGTTTCTCTTGAGGTATCTTTATTTTTGCTTCTTAAGATACTCCTGGTAACTTATAGGATCTTGTTTATATATGTCCTTGTCCTCTCCTTGGTTGATTTAGGGGGCAACTTATAGAAACATTTTTAATAAATAATTAAAGTCAGTGATAACCATAGTAAGTTACAAATGGACATCAAAATCACTCAATCATCCAAACAAAATACGAAATCTAATGGTCTTATGTAGCAAATAAGTGTTCAATTTCAACTTAACCATAATCATATATGTAATTTGTGTGCCTTTTCAGGTCTTAATGTAAGTAAATATGTATTAACTAATACATTTTGTCATTACAACCACATTCTGTCCTTACATCACAGTTCATTATGTGGTGGTAATGGCGTGTGGTGGGAATTACATTTTTACAGTATTTGGTCATAAATAGCAGGGATTCTAGCATGCTAACTACTGTTGAACAGCTAGCATACAATGTATCCTAAATACGCATAATTAAAACATAATTTCTAAAACCTATTATAGCCTATTTGGTAATGACGTACAGTAAAAATATTATCTTATCATATTTACCTTTATTTACCATATTTACCTTCACAATACTTAGAGACAGACTGTATTTTGTGTAAAAAAAAAAGTAACAAATGGCTTATGCACATCTAATATGTATAGTTTCCATTTATTTTACTATATTTTTTTAACAGTTGCATTAAATATATTCTAATTATCAAATCAAAATCAAATTGTATTGGTCACATACACATGGATAGCAGATGTTAATGCGAGTGTAGCTAAATGCTTGTGCTTCTAGTTCCGACAGTGCAATAATATCTAACAAGTAATCTAACAATTTCACAACAACTACCTTATACACACAAGTGTAAAGGGATGAATAAGAGTATTTACATATAAATATATGGATGAACGATGGTCGTACGGCATAGGCAAGAGGCAGTAGATGGTATAGAGTACAGTATATACATATGAGATGAGTAATGAGGGTATGTAATCATTATATAAAGTGGCATTGTTTAAAGTGACTAGTGATACATTTATTGCATCCAATTTATAATTATTTAAGTGGCTAGAGATTTGAGTCAGTATGTTGGTAGCAGCCACTCAATGTTAGTGATGGCTGTTTAACAGTCTGATGGCCTTGAGATAGAAGTTTGTTTTTCAGTCTCTCAGTTCCAGCTTTGATGCATCTGTATTGACCTCACCTTCTGGATGATAACGGGGTGAACAGGCAGTGGCTCGGGTGGTTGTTGTCCTTGATGATCTTTTTGGCCTTCCTGTGACATCGGGTGGTGTAGGTGTCCTGGAGGGCAGGTAGTTTGCCCCCGGTGATGCGTTGTGCAGACCTCACTACCCTCTGGAGAGCCTTACGGTTATGGGCAGAGCAGTTGCCGTACCAGGCGGTGATACAGCCCGACAGGATGCTCTCGATTGTGCATCTGTAAAAGTTTGTGAGTGTTTTCGGTGACAAGACAAATTTCTTCACAGACACCACGCTGTCTGTGTGGGTGGACCATTTCAATTTGTCCGTGATGTGTACGCCGAAGAACTTAAATCTTTCCACCTTCTCCACTACAGTCCCGTCGATGTGGATTGGGGGGGTGCTCCCTCTGCTGTTTCCTGAAGTCCACGATCATCTCCTTTGTTTTGTTGACATTGAGTGTGAGGTTATTTTCCTGGCACCACACTCCGAGGGGCCTCACCTCCTCCCTGTAGGCCGTCTTGTCGTTGTCGGTAATCAAGCCTACCACTGTAATGTCGTCTTCAAACTTGATGATTGAGTTGGAGGCGTGCATGGCCACGCAGTCATGGGTGAACAGGGAGTACAGGAGAGGGCTGAGATCGCACCCTTGTGGGGCCGCAGTGTTGAGGATCAGCGGGGTGGAGATGTTGTTTCATACCCTCACCACCTGGGGGCAGCCCGTCAGAAAGTCCAGGACCCAGTTACACAGGGCGGGGTCGAGACCCAGGGTCCCGAGTTTAATGACGAGTTTGGAGGGTACTATGGTGTTAAATGCTGAGCTGTAGTCAATGAACAGCATTCTTACATAGGTATTCCTCTTGTCCAGATGGGTTAGGGCAGTGTGCAGTGTGATTGCGATTGCGTCATCTGTGGACCTATTAGGGCGGTAGGCAAATTGGAGTGGGTCTAGGGTGTCAGGTAGGGTGGAGGTGATATGATCCTTGACTAGTCTCTCAAAGCACTTCATGATGACAGAAGTGAGTGCTACGGGGCGATAGACGTTTAGCTCAGTTACCTTCGCTTTCTTGGAGACAGGAACAATGGTGGCCCTCTTGAAGCATGTGGGCACAGCAGACTGGGATACGGATTGATTGAATATGTCCGTAAACACACCAGCCAGCTGGTCTGCGCATGCTCTGAGGACGCGGCTAGGGATGCCGTCTGGGCCAGCAGCCTTGCGAGGGTTAACACATTTAAATGTTTTACTCACGTTGGCCATGGTGAAGGAGAGCCCACAGGTTTTGGTAGCACGCTGTGCCAGTGGCACTGTATTGTCCTCAAAGCGAGCAAAGAAGTTGTTTAATTTGTCTGGGAGCGAGACATCAGTGTCTGCAACGAGGCTGGTTTTCTTTTTGTAGTCCGTGATTGACTGTAGACCCTGCCACATACGTCTCGTGTTTGAGCCATTGAATTGTGACTCTACTTTGTCTCTATACTGACGCTTAGCTTGTTTGATTGCCTTGCGGAGGGAATAGCTACACTGTTTGTATTCAGTCATGTTTCTGGTCGCCTTGCCATGATTAACTTCTTGGTGACAAGGGGCAGTATTCGGAAATTCATATGAATGACGTGTCCAAATTAAACTGCCTGCTACTCGGGCCCAGAAGGTCGGATATGCATATGATTAGTATATTTGGATATAAAACACTCTGAAGTGTCTAAAACTGTTTGAATGATGTCTGTGAGTATAACAGAACTCATATGGCAGGCAAAAACCTGGTCGCCTTGCCATGATTAACTTCTTGGTGACAAGGGGCAGTATTCGGAAATTCATATGAATGACGTGTCCAAATTAAACTGCCTGCTACTCGGGCCCAGAAGGTCGGATATGCATATGATTAGTATATTTGGATATAAAACACTCTGAAGTGTCTAAAACTGTTTGAATAATGTCTGTGAGTATAACAGAGCTCATATGGAAGGCAAAAACCTGGAAAAAATCCAACCAGGAAGTGGGTTGTAGTTTTTCAACTGATTGTCTTTCCAAACTACAGTGTCTGTGGGGTCATTTTGCACTTCCTAAGGCTTCCACTAGATGTCAACAGTCTTTAGAACCTTGTTTCATGCTTCTACTGTTACTGGGCAGAGAATAAGAGCTGTCTCAAGCCTGGGACCAGTGAGTTGTTTACTGCGCGCTCACACAGGCGCGCCACTCCTTCTTTTTTTCTCTGTAATGAATACGCTATTGTCCAGTTGGAATATTATTGAATATTTTTGTTAAAAAGACCCTAAGGATTGATTGTAAACATCGTTTGACATGTTTTTACGAATGGTAATGGAACTATTTGACTTTTCGTCTCGGGTTTTGCGGTCATGCATTATGCCTTTGGATTAGTAATCTGAACGCGCGAACAAAACTGAGGTATTTGGACATAAATATGGAGTTTATCGAACAAAGCAAACATTTCTTGTGGAAGTGGGTGTCCTGGGAGTGCATTCCGACGAAGATCAGCAAAGCTAAGTAAAGATTTATAATACTATTTCTGAGTTTAGTTGACTCCAGAACTTGGCGGGTAACTGTATAGCTTGCTTTGATGGCTGAGCTCTGTACTCAGAATATTAAACAATGTGCTTTCGCCGTAAAGCTATTTTGAAATCTGACACAGCGGTTGCATTAAGGGGAAGTGTATCTATAATTCTTTCAATAACTGTTGTAAATTTTATCAACGTTTATTATGAGTATTTTTGTAAATTGATGTGCTCATTCACCGGGAGTTTTGGAGGCAATACATTTTCTGAACATCACGCGCCAATGTAAAATGGGTTTTTTGGATATAAATATGAACTGCATCGAACAATACATACATGTATTGTGTAACATTGAGTCCTGGGAGTGTCATCTGATGAAGATCATCAAAGGTTAGTGATTCATTTTAGCTGTATTTCTGGTTTTTGTGACGCCTCTCCTTGCTTGGAAAATGGCTGTGTGGTTTTTCTTTAGGCGCTTTCCTAACATAATCTAATGTTATGCTTTCGCCGTAAAGCCTTTTTGAAATCGGACAATGTGGTTGGATTAATGAGAAGATTATCTTTAAAATGGGATATCATAGTTGTATGTTTGAGAAATTTGAATTATGAGATTTTTGTTGTTTTGAATTTGCCTCCCTGCTATTTCACTGGCTGTTGAATAGTGTGTGCCGCGGGTGGGACGCTAGCGTTAATCGTTAATCATAAGGCATGCACCCCTGCCCTTCTTACCAGAGAGATGTTTGTTTCTGTCCGGGTGATGCGTGAAGAAACTGGGTGGCTGTACCGACTCTGATAACATATCCCGAGTGAGCCTGGACATTGGTGAGTAGTATACTCGGGAGTGGTGAGCAATGTGCCCGTCTATGGAGCCTGACCAGAAGACCGCTCCGTCTGCTGTTGTTTGGGGTCACCTACTGGGATCAGATCCATTGTCCTGGGTGGTGGTCCGAACAGAGGATCCGCTTCGGGAAAGTCGTATTCCTGGTCGTAATGTTGGTAAGTTGACGTTGCTCTTATATCAAATAGTTCTTCTCGGCTGTATGTAATAATACTTAAGATTTCCTGGGGTAACAATGTAAGAAATAATACATAAAAAAACGAAATACTGCATAGTTTCCTAAGAACGCGAAGCGAGGTGACCATCTCTTTCGGCGCCATCTTGCATCAATTATCAAGACTTTTGTAAGTATAATACGTACCTGTCACGTCTTGGCCAGTATAAGGGTTAATTGGTATTGTAGTTTGGTCAGGGTGTGGCAGAGGGTATTTGTTTTATGGTATTCGGGGTGGTGTGTTTGTTGTAGGGGATTTGATTTGTGTATTCCAGGGGTTTTTGGGCACTGTTCCTTGTGATGTATGTCTATGATTGATCTAGCTGTTGTATGTCTATGTGTGGTCAATTGGGGTTGGGACTCTCAATTGAAGGCAGGTGTTGTCCATTTGCCTTTGATTGAGAGTCCCATATATTAGGGTGTGTTTGTATGTGTCTTTTGTGGGAGATTGTTTTTGCACTGCGTTTGTGAGCCTGCAAAACTGTTTAGTGTCGTGAGTATCATTTATTGTTTTGTTTGTCAAGTGGATGCTTTACTCTTGTTTTGTTGTCAGTAATAAAACATGAGTGTCCACAATCCCGCTGCATTTTGGTCCTCCTTTCCTCAACACGACGAAGATTGTGACAGAATCTCCCACCACCAAAGGACCAAGCAGCAGAGGAAGGAGCAGAGGGAATTTGGATTGGATAAACGGGAGAAATGGACATGGAGCAAAGACCGGGAATGCTACCGAGGAACACGACTGGCGATTAAACCCGAGAGGCAACCCCAAGACAATTTTTTGGGGGGGGCATATGGGTAGTTTGGCGGGGCAAGTTTGGAGCCCCAGGCCAAATCCCTGGACTGTTTTTCGAAGGCCGGTTAATGGACAGGTCTTATGCTTCGGGGTAATGGGTGTTATGGCGAGGCCAAGTGTTTTTAGGCCAGTACGCGCTATACCAGCGCCCCGCATTTACCAGGGGGTAGTAGGCATTCAGCCAGAAAGGGCGATGCCAGGGTTAAGCTCGAGACCGCCAGTAAGCCTCCATGGTCCTATATATCCTGTTCCCGCTCCACGCACTAGCCTAGAGGTGCGTGTTCCCAAGCTGGCATATCCAGTACCAGCACCACGCACCAGGATTATAGTGCGTCAGCCCAGTCCAGTACGTCCTGTTCCCGCTCCACGCACTAGCCTTAAGGTGTGTGTTTCAAAGCTGACATATCCAGTACCAGCACCACGCATCAGCCATCTAGTGCGTAAACCCAGCCTCGCCAGTCTAAAGTCGCCAGAGCCGCCCGCCAGTCAACAGTCGCCAGAGCCGCCCGCCAGGCGACAGTCGCCAGAGCCGCCCGCCAGGCGACAGTCGCCAGAGCCGCCCGCCAGGCGACAGTCGCCAGAGCCGCCCGCCAGGCGACAGTCGCCAGAGCCGCCCGCCAGGCGACAGTCGCCAGAGCCGCCCGCCAGTCGACTGTCGCCAGAGCCGCCCGCCAGTCAGGAGCCGCCAGAGCCGCCCGCCAGTCAGGAGCCGCCAGAGCCGCCCGCCAGTCAGGAGCCGCCAGAGCCGCCCGCCAGTCAGGAGCCGCCAGAGCCGCCCGCCAGTCAGGAGCCGCCAGAGCCGCCCGCCAGTCAGGAGCCGCCAGCGTGGCCAGACTGCCCCGAGCTGCCAGAGTGGCCAGACTGCCCCGAGCTGCCAGAGTGGCCAGACTGCCCCGAGCTGCCAGAGTGGCCAGACTGCCCCGAGCTGCCAGAGTGGCCAGACTGCCCCGAGCTGCCAGAGTGGCCAGACTGCCCCGAGCTGCCAGAGTGGCCAGACTGCCCCGAGCTGCCAGAGTGGCCAGACTGCCCCGAGCTGCCAGAGTGGCCAGACTGCCCCGAGCTGCCAGAGTGGCCAGACTGCCCCGAGCTGCCAGGCTGCCCCGAGCTGCCAGACTGCCCCGAGCTGCCAGACTGCCCCGAGCTGCCAGACTGCCCCGAGCTGCCAGACTGCCCCGAGCTGCCAGACTGCCCCGAGCTGCCAGAGTGGCCCGACTGCCCCGAGCTGCCAGAGTGGCCCGACTGCCCCGAGCTGCCAGAGTGGCCCGACTGCCCCGAGCTGCCAGAGTGGCCCGACTGCCCCGAGCTGCCAGAGTGGCCCGACTGCCCCGAGCTGCCAGAGTGGCCCGACTGCCCCGAGCTGCCAGAGTGGCCCGACTGCCCCGAGCTGCCAGAGTGGCCCGACTGCCCCGAGCTGCCAGAGTGGCCCGACTGCCCCGAGCTGCCAGAGTGGCCCGACTGCCCCGAGCTGTCAGTGGCCCGACTGCCCCGAGCTGTCAGAGTGGCCCGACTGCCCCGAGCTGTCAGAGTGGCCCGACTGCCCCGAGCTGTCAGAGTGGCCCGACTGCCCCGAGCTGTCAGAGTGGCCCGACTGCCCCGAGCTGTCAGAGTGGCCCGACTGCCCCGAGCTGCCAGAGTGGCCCGACTGCCCCGAGCTGCCAGAGTGGCCCGACTGCCCCGAGCTGCCAGACTTCCCCGAGCTGCCAGAGTGGCCCGACTGCCCGGAACGGCCAGAACCGGAGCCACCTCCAGATATAGGTGGGTTGGGGAGGGGGGGGTGTAGCACAGTGCCGTCGTTGACGGCAGCCACCCTCCCTTCCCTCCCTTCAGTAGGGGGGAATTTTTGTGTTGTTGTTGTTTGGGGTTGTTGTTTTTTTTTGTTTTTCTTAAGGTGCTTCCGGGGTTAGCACCTTTAAGGGGGGGTACTGTCACGTCCTGGCCAGTATAAGGGTTAATTGGTATTGTAGTTTGGTCAGGGCGTGGCAGAGGGTATTTGTTTTATGGTATTCGGGGTGGTGTGTTTGTTGTAGGGGATTTGATTTGTGTATTCCGGGGTTTTTTGGGCACTGTTCCTTGTGATGTATGTCTATGATTGATCTAGCTGTTGTATGTCTATGTGTGGTCAATTGGGGTTGGGACTCTCAATTGAAGGCAGGTGTTGTCCATTTGCCTTTGATTGAGAGTCCCATATATTAGGGTGTGTTTGTATGTGTCTTTTG
Source organism: Salmo trutta (assembly GCF_901001165.1). Lineage (NCBI taxonomy): Eukaryota > Metazoa > Chordata > Actinopteri > Salmoniformes > Salmonidae > Salmo > Salmo trutta. The sequence goes on from NC_042987.1 coordinate 28,893,742, forward strand.
TGGGAGATTGTTTTTGCACTGCGTTTGTGAGCCTGCAAAACTGTTTAGTGTCGTGAGTATCATTTATTGTTTTGTTTGTCAAGTGGATGCTTTACTCTTGTTTTGTTGTCAGTAATAAAACATGAGTGTCCACAATCCCGCTGCATTTTGGTCCTCCTTTCCTCAACACGACGAAGATTGTGACAGTACCAGAATGTCAAAAGTGTGGGTGTAAGAAAGGACAAAAACGGCGCAAAACAGTGAAATCCAGACATCAAATGCTTTATAAAATAAAATGTAAAAAACATATTAAAAGCTGAAGAAAAAAGTTTAAGGTTATTTTAGTCTCTAGTATGTGGATGTTGGCTAAAGCGGATCTGATTGAATAGAGACATAACTCTGTAAACGTCTGTGTTATATAACCATACCAAACGTAACATGTCATTCTAATTTAAGATTTGCATTTAATATGATACATCTAGTCTATGAGACCAGGCTGGTTTATCGTGGTCAAAATACCCACTGGGCACAGACGTCAATTCAACGTCTATTCCACGTTGGTTCAACGTAATTTTGTTTGAATTACATGGATACAACGTTGATTCAACCAGTGTGTGCCTAGTGAGTATGCTGTCGGTGCAGTATGGGACTGTCTGTCCGTCACAGGGTTCAGCAGTGGAGCACTGGGTCATGTTCATTAGGCACCAAATGGAAGAAAACGGATTGAAACAGAGAGGGATTACCTTGACTAGTCCAGTTAGAAACGTACATTTTTCTGTTGCATGCCATAATAAACAACCCTGTTGTCTGGACAATAACAATGTTGTTCTGATTAACTGATAATGTGACATTAGAATACGATGTGCTGGACAATCAACTCCATATCACACCTGTAGTTATCAATAAATATCTTCAGATAAAAGTGTATAAATAATTAATCCATCAGTTATTTGAGAAATGTATTTGGTTATAAATCATTATGCCACCACACATTTATCTTCTAAGTTCATCCTTGACCCGTGAAAAAACAATAGGGTAGTTCTCTCGGAATCCAAGGGTAGAGAGTCATAAGAATGAGATGAGAGGGGTGAGATTGTGCCCTGTATTCTCTTTATCTGCTCTGTGAAATCACTGTGATCTCTGGTCCATAGATAACACTCATTGGCTGGCCTGTGTAGGAAAGTAGATCACACACACACACACACACACACACACACACACACACACACACACACACACACACACACACACGTGTTCACTCATTATAAAACACTACACTTTCTCTCACTCAACAACAGTCCAACAGTCCTTGTCTGCCTGTCTACACTGAATCTGACTGCACTTGTCACAGCTTTGAGATCTCATAGAGGAGGAAAAGACAGAGAAAATGTATGAAGAAGGAAAGAAGAAAGAGGAAGAAGAGAATGAAGACCTGAGGAGATATTGTCGATACTTTACTAAAGAACAGTTGATCACGCTGTGTGTCTGTGTTGCTCTGCTTGTGCTACTTCTGGTCATCATCATCACCTCTGTTCTCCTGACTCAAAATGGAGGTAAATATCTCTCTCAAAAAAATACAATCAACAGTTATTTACTTACTGATCCCAGAATACAAATTAATCAGCATAATAATCAATTGAAATATATAATCTGTTGATCTTAACACTTTCAATAATTGTTTTAATAATGTTGAAATGGCGTTTGTATCTACTGTAACCCATGTTACGCCTTGCTTGTATCTTGATCACTATAACTGCAGTTTCCATATCAATAAGGGCTACAGGTTACGATAGCTAATCATCTGTGATGAGAAGATAATAACTGTTCCTGTGCCTACTGGTAGGGCATCTGAAACGGTCCTGCCATTCCCTACTGATGGAGACATGCTGGACTTCCTCATCCAAACTGGAGACATCAGGGAGAGAGACGCGCTGTACGCCACCTGGTATCACCGTGCCAACAACAAGTCAGAGATGAACATAGCACTGCAAAGTAATTTAAAAAAATAAAAGATGCATTGTTCTCGGAATTCTATGAATTCTATGTAACCTTATGGTACAGAAAGTGTCAACATTAAGTCTACATTTGACAGTATACAGAGGGGATTTGCAGTAGCATTCACTTAGGACACACCGTAGCAAAACGTTTCCCAATGGAAAATGAAAAAGCGTGTTTCTTATTGGACACGTTCAGGTAGTCCCTCCCTGTTTCAGTCCGTTTTAATCTGTTTGGTGGCTAGTGAACACAACCCTGTTCTGTCCCCCTCTCTAGGTTCTATCATGGTTCTGGAGGCTGATGTGACTGTGCAGGGATACGCTACGGTCAACGTGACCACCATCCCCATCATGGCTCATCCTCCTGCTGTCTACAGTGACAACACTCTGGACCAGTGGCTGGATGCCGTGCTCCAGTCAAAGAAAGGTATCAAACCTAGCAATATGACTTCAGATATCAATTCAACTTTAAATATCAGAGCCTAGTGAAACAGTTTCTTCTGGTCCTTTAATACCAATCTATAAAGTCAATCAATTATCCAAAAGGATCTAAGCTATGCATAATCACATGAAATCTAATGTACAGTTGTGGCCAAAAGTTCTGAGAATGACACAAATATTAATTTTCACAAAGTCTGCTGCCTCAGTTTGTATGATAGAAATTTGCATATAATCCAGAATGTTATGAAGAGTGATCAGATGAATTTCAATTAATGAAAAAGCCCCTCTTTGCCATGCAAATGAAATGAATCCCCCAAAAACATTTCCACTGCATTTCAGCCCTGCCACAAAAGGACCAGCTGACATCATGTCAGTGATTCACTCGTTAACACAGGTGTGAGTGTTGACGAGGAAAAGGCTGGAGATCACTCTGTCATGCTGATTGAGTTCGAATAACAGACTGGAAGCTTCAAAAGGAGGGTGGTGCTTGGAATCATTGTTCTTCCTCTGTCAACCATGGTTACCTGCAAGGAAACACGTGTCATCATCATTGCTTTGCAGAAAAAGGGCTTCACAGGCAAGGATATTGCTGCCAGTAAGATTGCACCTAAATCAACCATTTATCGGATCATCAAGATGTCACGCCCTGACCTGAGAGAGACGTTTTTTCTCTGTTTGGTTAGGTCAGGGTGTGACATGGGGTGGGCATTCTATGTGTTGTAATTCTATCTTGGTTTTTCCTTTGATTGGCCTAGTATGGTTTCCAATCAGAGGCAGCTGTCTATCGTTGTCTCTGATTGGGAATCATACTTAGGCAGCCCTTTTTCACACATTCAGTTGTGGGATCTTGTCTTTGTTTGGTTGCATGTATTTTGCACTACGAAGCTGTTCGTTCGTTGTGTTGTTTATTGTTTTTTGCTGGTTCACCTTTAAAATAAAAGATGATGAACTCAACTCATGCTGCGCCTTGGTCTACCTTGAACGACGAACGTTACAGATGATCCTACCAGCAAAGGACCAAGCAGCGTGGGCCGATGGACTGGACATGGGAGGACATCCTGGATGGCAAAGGATCCTGGACGTGGGAGGAGATCCAGGCCGGAAGGGATCGCCTCCCATGGGAACAGGTGGAAGCAGCGAGGGAGGTACAGCGACGAGATCAACAGGCAAGGCAACAACGGAGGCCCGAGAGGCACACGGGTAGATTGGCTAAGGCGGTTTTAAGACCTGAGCCAACTCCCTGTGCTTAACGTGGGGAGCGAGTGACTGAACAAGCACCATGGTATGCGGTGATGCGCACTGTGTCGCCCATGCGCACTCACAGCCCGGTGCGCTCGGTACAAGCTCCTCACCGTTGCCGTGCTAGAGTTGGTCGTCAGCCAGGAAGAAGTGCGCCGGCTCAGCGTATCAAACAAAAACCCACAAATTCTGACAAACTCCAAGTATTGATTATGCAAAAATGGGCTGCCATCAGTCAGGATGTGGCCCAGAAGTGAATTGACAGCATGCCAGGGCGGATTGCAGAGGTCTTGAAAAAGAAGGGTCAAAACTGCAAATATTGACTCTTGGTATCAACTTCATGTAATTGTCAATAAAAGCCTTTGACACTTATGAAATGCTTGTAATTAAACTTCAGTATTCCATAGTAACATCTGACAAAAATATCTAAAGACACTGAAGCAGCAAACTTTGTTGAAATTAATATTTGTGTCATTCTCAACTTTTGGCCACGACTGTAATTACGTACAACATGCCTGTAATACAACTGACTCCTTCAGGCATAAAGCTGGACTTCAAATGCATCCAGGCGGTGACTCCCTCTCTGGGCATCCTGAGCATGAAGAACCAGACTAAAGGCATCAACCGGCCGGTGTGGCTGAACGCTGACATCCTCCCTGGGCCCAACGTCCCAGCCTTCTGGCCTGTCATCAACGGACCTGAGTGAGTAGCAAGGAAAGAGCAATCGTATTAGCCAAATCCCAGACCTGTATGTTTTGTTTTATGCTTCAGCAAACTAATTTTACAATACAGATCTCGTACCAGCAGGATGGATTGCCAAGTACAATTTAGTTTCAACCTTTTCTTTCACAATAATCATGACCAGATAGATTTTTCTTATTCAATTTAATTAAGATACCAGTGCTTTATTACATGTCACTGTCTGACTTGGAGATCTAACAGGATCTCAAGGTTTGAATCAGTCTCATACTAATTATACCCAACTATCCTGTCTCCATGCAGGTTCTTGGCAATGATCCAGCAGAGTTTTCCAGACGTGACCATCTCTCCTGGTTGGGCAGTTCTGTATCTGCCCCAGTTCCCAAACGTCACCTACACACAGGCCATGGTGGAGGACATGTACGCCATCATCAAAAATGTCCCTCAGACAGTCACCTTCCCCGTCCATGCGCTCATGACCAAGAACGGATGGCCTCACATCAGCTGGCTACTCAGCCAGTCACCAAAGTAACTAGAACAGCTCCTATACAGTAATTGATCTAGTCGTGACTTTCATATCTTCCAATCACACTGATGGAGGTTACACTTGTCTGAATGGTGGACAATGAGATAAGCTGTCTGTCCCTGTGTACAGGTTCAGTCTGACTCTGTGGCAGAGCCAGGAAAAGAACCCCAGTGTGAATGACCTGCTGTTCGTCAGAGACAACACCAACCCTAAGCGGGTCTACTATGACATCTATGAACCTGTCCTGTCCCAGTTTAAAGAAGCTGCCAGTAAGTCAAACCCTGTGAAACTCTCCTCTGGGACCCCCGGACGTTTCAGAATTTTGTTGTAGCTCTGAACTAGTTAACCCGATTCAGGATGAGTTGACATGTTGTGCTCACATGGAACAGCTGGGGGTCCCTGAGGAGAGTTTTGAGAACCGTATATGACTTATGTACAGTCATACGAATCATTATCATTAGCTTATTCATTATTAGTATTACCATTCTACATTCCTGTCTTGAAAATGTATTTCAAAAGAATTTGACAACAACTAGTAAAACCAAATGGTATTTCCAACCAGTCCATCCTGATATTAATGTAAACAGGACTGAGTTGTTTGTGTGATTGTAGAGCAAAGAAATCGGCAGAGGAGGTTCTACCCTGGAGGAGACCTGATTGACTATTTCCAGCCGAAATATAGAGATGGCTTGTACATCCAGTGGAACACAGTCACAGACAGAGCCTCGCTGCTTTCTCTGCTGTCAGGTAGGAGTGATGATGATGAAGGGTGAGGGTGTAACCAAAATGGCAACCTTAGAGAATTGCAATGATAGGCTTTATACAGATATTTTGTTTTTTTGTTCAGTGACATTCATACTGTCTAGAGTTCAATATTGAATACAGCGGTAAAATCTCCTGATGGATTCATAATCTGTTGCAGACAGTGCCAGTGGCATGCTCATCATTCCGGTAGGATCTGGTTCCGCCCAGCCTGGGGTCCCAGTGGTGGAGGGCTCCCGTCCAGAGTTCCTTCTCCAGGACTGCCTGAACCTGGTTCTGGCCTCTCCAAAACCCTGTGGTATCTACTTAAGGATCCAGTCCCAGAGCCAGCTGGAACCCTCTCTTCACCTCCTCAGCTCAGCCTACCACAGCGACCTCCTGTACCGCCCCATCTGGGTCAACATGGCTCTGTCCCATGGAGCCTTCCAGACCCAGGGCTACATCTCTGGGAGGGAGTTCCTCCACACAGTCAACCAGGTGTTCCCTTATGTGACCCTGGCCCCCAGCTGGCCTCTTGAAGTCCTGAGGGAGGGCTATAACAGGGCCATGGTGGATGACATGGAGGTTTTACTGAAGGGGACATGGCAGGCTGTGTCTCTGCAGGTGAGGGCGGAGCCACTGGGGAGATCTGTGGATGGACAGAGGAGGATTCGGGAGGTGCAGTCACGGTACTCACTTACAGTGGAGACCGGGATAGAAAGTGGGATTGATGAGGAGGCAGGACCACAGGCAATCATGGCCAGCATCTCTGGGAGCAAAGACAGAAGTTTGTTTTTTATAACTGAGAACTACAGGTCTAAGATGTGAAGACATGATCACCTCTTAAATGACAGTTTGCTACATTTTCATCTCATCTTTTGTTGAATTTTAAAGTAAATAAAAACCAATGAAAAACAACCATTTGATTGTAATATATTTATAGTAAAATTGTTAGCAATAATTTTGTACAATCTTTGTAGTTAAGTTTTTTTAAATATATAAAACTTTATTGCCCATAGTTTAAGATATTATATTCTTATCTTATGTGTAACTAGGCTGAAACATTTGAATGCCTCATCATAAAAAACATCATAAAACGCAGTGTTACGTTCTGTATTCTGACCCTTTATAAAAAAAAAATACAGAGCCCTTCTCAGTAAAAAAAACATCTCGTTAGTATTCATTCTCTGGAAAACTTAAAATACAATTTACATTTGTCTCATAATTTTCACATGTTATAATTGGAGATGCAAAACATTGTTAAAAACCATCAGTGCCCCTAAAAATGTTTGCTGTAGATGCTCCTCTTTCATTAGCCTGGTCCCAGATATATTTTACGGTCATTGTCAATGGCCATAGGAGTTGGCAAGACAGCACAAACAGATTTATGAACATGCTCATTACATTATTCAGTCTAATAAAATAAGACTTGAACTTCATCAGATCATCTAATAGCAGTCTGTTAAATCCATCAGCACAATACTCATCGAGGGTGAGGGGGTCAGGTGTGGTGAGGATAGGGGGTTACAGTAGTGTACTATTCAGTGTGGAGGAGGGTGGTTGGTCTTTGGGGGTAGGGTTGTCCCTGTTGTCCTGGAGGAAGGTACTACAGGTGCAGAAGGTGCCGTAGAAGCTGGAGGAGAGCCCGGCGATGTCTGTGGAGATGTAGGGCAGGACCTCGGGAGACGCCTGGTTGAAGTAGGAGATCTAGGAGGGCCAAACAGGATAGGAGTTGTCCTCATCATTAAAGTTGCCACCGGTCATGGTCATTTTACCAGTGGTAATTCAAGAGACTACAAACACATTGGGCAAACAATTTGTTACTGGTTGCACACTTTCTTACCTTGGATACAGTGTTGGAGACCTCCATGATGCTGAAGCCGGCACACAGCACCTCCCCTCTGTTGTAGCCCTCTGTAGGAGGGTGTGTGGGTAGAGTGACCGAACGCAGAGCAATAACATAAGGGTCCCTTGAAAAGAAAAGAATCTCTTTCTATCACATTGTCTCTCTATTTTTCTGTCTGTCTCCCTGTCTGTCAGTCTGCCACTCACCCGCTGTCACACGGCGGTCTCCTGGAGGCCAGGAGGATGAAGTCCTGGACCATCCCTCCCTGATTGACTGAAGGGCTGCTACTGACCCCACCCTGGCATATGGAAGGAGTCACCACGCGGTACAGAAAGTCATCATCGTCCACCCTATGAATCAGCTCACACCTCCTACACAGGGAAGGTCATGAAATCAGGAGAAGCCAGTGACACATACTATGTAGTGCAGGAGGCTGCTGTGTATACTCTTGAGGCCTTATACACCTCATAAGAGAGGGTCCTGTGTCTGTGCATACAGATACCCAAGATACCCACTCGTAGTTTGGATCCCACTCCACTCTCTTGCTGAGGTCAGAGAGCACCATGAAGGCCCTCTCAGCCGGGACGTCTGCCTCAAACTCAATCTTAAAACTCAACACCTGCTTCTGCTCCAAGGTGTACAGGCTCACCTGTGGGCCAGAGAGGGATTACATAAGCCATGATTAGTCCTGAATTTAACATGAGCCCAGAGTATTTCCTGGTTTGGCACTGTGATCGAGAAAAACTCTGGGCCCTCGTGGCCATAGCCTGTGTCCCACAGTGGCTCCCTATCCATTATGCCTAAATAAAAGTCTCAACCCAGCTCACCTTGTTTTTCTCAGAGTTTAAAACCCAGTTGTTTCTGGCAGCCAGCATCTTCAAAGCAGACACGTTGTTGTAGCTCAGGTACACCTGCAGCCATTCAAAATACATTCAAAGTTATTGTTCCCATTTGACACTTGTTCAGCTTCAAACACAGTAAGCACAATGTGTTCATTGGGAGAGTTAGACATGACATAGCACTTTAGCACTCACGCAATCACCTGGCGATACATTTTATAATTGATTTCAAGGCCCAGGTGATTGGACAGTCCATAAAATCGGCCCATGCATGTATGACCTTTGGTCTTACTCGTGACTAAGATGTGCTAATCATTCTAGATCAATCTTGGATCTTAATCAACATGTCAACTCTAACCTCTGTACTATTCTAAACTGTTTCAACTGCTACGGTGAGTGAGAAGCAGAATGAGAACCAGAGGGTGTATTCTGTACTGTTTGACGTTAAGGTCTCTCGTCGTCCTTTACCTGGTTGCTGAGGTCCCACGGTACAGATAAGGGCACCTCGGTCTGCTTGCAGGATATTATGTACTTCCTGAATGGACACACAGAGATCTGTTACAATATTCTATTGTGTACACCATACACTTTGCAGGCTACATTTCAGTCACGATTAAAGTTACTCAGAGGAAGTATCCTTCTCTTCACCTGTCAAGTCGTATTTTCTTTCTAGCGATGGCCTCCTGATACCGTCTCCTTCCCTCCTGTCAGTGAAAGAGGTTAAATAAGGACAATATTGTGAAATAGGGTCCTTAGGTAGTTACTGTTCATTAACTGCTAATAAAAATCTAAATAAAAATGTATAGAATTGTTTTATCTAATTTCACTCAAATTTGAATGAGAACTGGTTGACTCTGACCAGGGGTTCAGGTTGTATTTTTGGCAACGTGCAGGGCTTGCCATCCCTGTCGCAGACCTCAAAGATCATGAAGGCGCTGTTGATGTGCCTCAGAGGCTCCTCCCCCTGATAGGCCTCTGCACAAACGCCCACCTCCATGCTGCGACATCACAGGGACACAGCCAATCACATGACCATCTCAGGTCAGCTCAACATTCCAATGTAAGTTAATGACAAAAATTAGAATTTATTCAAGATTAATCAAAAAATGACTCAATAAATCAATCAATAATGTGAGCACAAGTTCTCCCGATCCTTATCACCATTGATTTGAAATACTCAAATACAAAAAACTGTCACAGTCAAACCAATTTATAGCCTTGCTTTATACAGTATATGATTTAAAGCTCACCTGTTCTTGAATGCGTTGTTTACGATGGCTTTGAGGACCAGCCGGTCGCCCACTTGTGAGGGACCCCTGAAATGGAACATGTCAATGCTCCGCAGGGTGGGGTGGGCGTTACACAGACGACTGGAGAGGAGGAGGAAGAGGTGGAGTAGGGAGAGGGGGATGAAGAGGAGTGAGAAAAGGGAGTGGAGGAATGAGAGAAGGAGGAGGAAGATGAGAAGGAGGATGAAGATGAAGATGATACAATACTGTGTAATTACATTCTTATCACACTCTGCTTGTGTGGTGTTTTCTGTTCTTGTTTAACAGTGTGTGTGTGTCAAATCAAATGTTATTTGTCACATGTGCCGAATGCAACAAGCCCTTAACCAACAATACAGTTCAAGAAGAGTTAAGAAAATATTTACTAAATAAACTAAAGTTAAAAAATATCATAAAAAAAGTACATAACAATAACAAGGCTATATACAGGGGGTACTGGTACAGAGTCAATGTGCGGGGGTACAGGTTAGTCAAGGTAATTTGTAAAGTGACTATACATAGATAATAAACAGGGAGTAGCAGCAGTGTAAAAACACAGGGGGCGGGGGGTTTTGGGTCCATGTAAATAGTCCGGGTGGCCATTTGATTTATTGTTCAGCAGTGTGTGTGTGTGTGTGTGTGTGTGTGTGTGTGTGTGTGTGTGTGTGTGTGTGTGTGTGTGTGTGTGTGTGTGTGTGTGTGTGTGTGTGTGTGTGTGTGTGTGTGTGTGTGTGTGGGGCGGGGGGGGGTAGCCACGATAGTAGCCACGTACCTAGCAGCGATAGTAGCCACGTTCTCCATCCAGGCCATGATCTGTCCTCCGAACGTGTTGACCTGGTGGTTGGCATGAGGAGGGAGAACCAGCTCTACACTCTCTACCTGCGTCCTCTCTGCTGGCACCGCCTTCTCAGCCTCCTGGACCTCCACTAACACACACACATAAACACACAGGTTATTACAGCACCTGTCAGCACACAAACTCAACGTTACTTACAGTGCATTTGTAAAGTATTCAGACCCCTTGACTTTTTCCACATTTTGTTACGTTACAGCCTTATTCTAAAATTGATAAAATTTGTTTCTTCCCCTCATCAATCTACACACAATACCCCATAATGACAAAGCAAAAACAGGTTTTTAGAAATGTTTGCAAATTTATAAAAAAAGGGTTAACTGAAATATCAGACTTACATAAGTACTCAGACCCTTACTCAGTACTTTGTTGACGCACCTTTGGCAGTGATTACAGCCTCAAGTCTTCTTGGGTATGACGCTACAAGCTTGGCACGCCTGTATTTGCAGAACCTCTCAAGCTTTGTCAGGTTGGAGAGCGTCGCTGCACAGCTATTTTCAGGTCCCTCCAGAGATGTTCGATCGGGTTCAAGTCCGGGCTCTAGCTGGGCCACTCAATGACATTCAGAAACTTGTCCTGAAGCCACTTCTACATTGTCTTGGCTGTGTGCTTAGGGTCGTTGTCCTGTTGGAAGATGAACTTTAGCCCCAGTCTGAGGTCTTGAGCGCTCTGGAGCAGGTTTTCCTCAAGGATCTCTCTGTACTTTGCTCCGTTCATCTTTCCCTTGATCCTGACTAGTCTCCCAGTCCCTGCTGCTGAAAAACATCCCCACAGCATGATACTGCCACCAGCATGCTTCACAGTAGGGATGGTGCCAGGTTTTCTCGAGACGTGACGCTTGACATTTAGGCCAAAGAGTTCAATCTTGGCTTCATCAGACCAGAGAATTTTGTTTTTCATCGTCTAAGAGGCTTTAGGTGCCTTTTGGCAAACTCCAAGCAGGCTGTCATGTGCCGTTTACTGAGGAGTGGCTTCCGTCTGGCCACTCTACCATAAAGACCTGATTACTGGAGTGCTGCAGAGATGGTTGTCCTTCTGGAAGGTTCAACCATCTCCTCAGAGGAACTTTGGAACTCTGTCAGAGTGACCATTGGGTTCTTGGTCACCTACCTGACCATGGTCATTCTCCCCCGATTGCTCAGTTTGGCCGGGTGGCCAGCTCTAGGAAGTGTATTCGTGGTTCCAAACGTCATCCATTTAAGAATGATGGAGGCTACTGTGTTCTTGGGGACCTTCAATGCTGCACAATTTTTGTGGTACCCTTTCCCATATCTGTGCCTCGACACAATCCTGTCTCGGAGCTCTACGGACAATTCCTTCAACCTCATTGCTTGTTTTTGCTCTGACATGCACTGTCAACTGTGGGACCTTGTATTGACAGGTGTGTGCCTTTCGAAATCATGTCCAATCAATTTAATTTACCACAGGTGGACTCCAATCAAGTTGTAGAAACATCTCAAGGATGATCAATGGGAACAGGATGCACCTGAGGTCAATTTCGAGTCTTATAGAAAAGGGTCTGAATACTTCTGTACATTTTATCTTTATTTAACTAGGCAAGTCAGTTAAGAACAAATTCTTATTTACAATGATGGCCTACCCCGGCCAAGCCTAACCCGGACGAAGCTGGGCCAATTGTATGCCGCTCTATGGGACTCCCAATCACAGCCGGTTGTGATACAGCCTGGAATCGAACTAGGGTCTGTAGTGACGCCTCTAACACTGATATGCAGTGCCTTAGACTGCTGCGCCACTCAGGAGCAAATAAGCTACTTCTGTTTTTTTTGTTTTATAAAATTGCAAAGAATTATAAAAACCTGTTTTCGCTTTGTCATTATGGGGTATTGTCTGGAGATAAAAATACATTAATTTAGTCAACTTTAAAACAAGGCTGTAACCTAACAAAATGTGGAAAAATACTTTCCGAATGCACTGTAGCATAAAGTGTCATACACCATTACAGTTCCAATAGTGAAGATAGTCCTCCTGCAGAGGTCATTACCACGGCGACTGACCTTGTTGAAAGGCCCTGTTGGTGAGCAGGTCCTTCATGATGTCAGCGTGGACCAGCCTCATCCTCCTCCTCTCAGCTGCTAGGCTGTGCTCCACCTGCTCCTCCTGGGTACGGGGGACCAATGGACGCAGCTGCACCTATGGAGTGGACACACGCACACACACAAACAAATGCGCGCACGCACTCACGCACACAAACACACGCATACACAAGCACACAAATGCACGCACACAAATGCACGCACACAAATGCACGCACACAAATGCACGCACACAAATGCACGCACACACACACACACACACACACACACACACACACCCCAACACACACACACACCAGGTTATTATAGTACCTGAGAGTATATGCACACACAGTCAACTCAACATTACTCAACATCAACTCTTACACATCATCACAACATCTGTATCCTTTCATTAACGTTCTTCCACACACTATGTCCCCAATCAAATCTCACCTTTCCTCCCGTAGTGCGCTGGGTGACAAACGTGGCAAATGCCTGACACACCCTCCAGTGGCTATCGCTGAACAGGTCCTCACAGTTCACCACGATGCCAACCTTGAGACACACACACAAAGCATCACAAAGAATAAAAATCACAGGAATTCAACTATTTGTCCAGCCAGAAATCCATCCGTTAGGATAAAACTATAGGTCTTATTTAGGTGTTATAGGGTTTGAACGTGGCCTGACCTCCATGCTAGTGTTGAAAGCTCGGTTGACTTTGGCTTTGATGTTGACCACCTGTCCAACCCTGAAAAAAACATACACCCATTTCCACTAGTGTACTATGTCAACCACACTAGGCATGGCAAAAATAACAAATCCACAATCTAAGCTGTGGCTCCAGTTCTTTACTGTACAGTGGGGGGAAAAGTATTTGATCCCCTGCTGATTTTGTACGTTTGCCCACTGACAAATAAATGATCAGTCTATAATTTTAATGGTAGGTTTATTTGAACAGTGAGAGACAGAATAACAACAAAAAAATCCATAAAAACGCATGTCAAAAATGTTATAAATTGATTTGCATTTTAATGAGGGAAATAAGTATTTGACCCCCTCTCAATCAGAAAGATTTCTGGCTCCCAGGTCTTTTATACAGGTAACAAGCTGAGATTAGGAGCACACTCTTAAAGGGAGTGCTCCTAATCTCAGTTTGTTACCTGTATAAAAGACACCTGTCCACAAAAGCAATCAATCAATCAGATTCCAAACTCTCCACCATGGCCAAGACCAAAGAGCTCTCCAAGGATGTCAAGGACAAGATTGTAGACCTACACAAGGCTGGAATGGGCTACAAGACCATAGCCAAGCAGCTTGGTGAGAAGGTGACAACATTTGGTGCGATTATTCGCAAATGGAAGAAACACAAAAGATCTGTCAATATCCCTCGGCCTGGGGCTCCATGCAAGATCTCACCTCGTGGAGTTGCAATGATAATGAGAACGGTGAGGAATCAGCACAGAACTACACGGGAGGATCTTGTCAATGATCTCAAGGCAGCTGGGACCATAGTCACCAAGAAAACAATTGGTAACACACTACGCCGTGAAGGACTGAAATCCTGCAGCGCCCGCAAGGTCCCCCTGCTCAAGAATACATATACATGCCCGTCTGAAGTTTGCCAATGAACATCTGAATGACTCAGAGGACAACTGGTGAAAGTGTTGTGGTCAGATGAGACCAAAATGGAGCTCTTTGGCATCAACTCAACTCGCCGTGTTTGGAGGAGGAGGAATGCTTCCTATGACCCCAAGAACACCATCTCCACCGTCAAACATGGAGGTGGAAACATTATGCTTTGGGGGTGTTTTTCTGCTAAGGGGACAGGACAACTTCACCGCATCAAAGGGACGATGGACGGGGCCATGTACCGTCAAATCTTGGGTGAGAACCTCCTTCCCTCAGCCAGGGCATTGAAAATGGGTCGTGGATGGGTATTCCAGCATGACAATGACCAAAAACACACGGCCAAGGCAACAAAGAAGTGGCTCAAGAAGAAGCACATTAAGGTCCTGGAGTGGCCTAGCCAGTCTCCAGACCTTAATCCCATAGAATATCTGTGGAGGGAGCTGAAGGTTCGAGTTGCCACACGTCAGCCTCGAAACCTTAATGACTTGGAGAAGATCTGCAAAGAGGAGTGAGACAAAATCCCTCCTGAGATGTGTGCAAACCTGGTGGCCAACTACAAGAAACGTCTGACCTCTGTGATTGCCAACAAGGGTTTTGCCACCAAGTACTAAGTCATGTTTTGCAGAGGGGTCAAATACTTATTTCCCTCATTAAAATGCATATCATTTTCTAACATTTTTGACATGTGTTTTTCTGGATTTTTTTGTTGTTATTCTGTCTCTCACTGTTCAAATAAACATACCATTAAAATTATAGACTGATCATTTCTTTGTAAGTGGGCAAACGTACAAAATCAGCAGGGGATCAAATACTTTTTTCCCCCACTGTATGTCTAACATGTAAAGGTATACCACCCGGACCAAGGCTTCTTGTCAAAGAACACCAAGTCCAGAACGACTTTGATAACTTATAATGAGGAAGGTGAATCAACAACACAGACACTTACCCAATAGTGTGTTCAAAGTGGATGTCATCGACCGAGGCGGTGACACAAGGACACCCAGCATGCCTTTCAGCTGTGTTGAGTAAGAACACAGTGACTTGTCACTTCCTGTCTAGAGGGTGAATGTACATAGCTACTTCAATTAGCTCGTACCCCTGTATATCGACTCGGTACTGGTATTCCCTCTATATAGCCATGTTATTTTTACTCGTTATTGTTATTCACTGTGTATTCATTCCTCGTGTTATTATTTTATTTAAAAAAATAATAATTTTAGCCCCTTTTTTCCCCAAATTTCATGATATTACGATCTTGTCTCATTGCTGCATCTCTCCAACAGGCTCGGGAGAGGTGAAGGTCAAGCCATGAGTCCTACGAAACATGACCCGCCAAACCGAGCTTCTTAACACCAGCCCACTTAACCCGGAAGCCAGCCGCACCAATGTGTCGGAGGACATTTTCACACCCTAATCTGTTTCACCTTCTTGTGCTTGCCTCCACCCCCCTCCAGGTGTCACACATTTTCCCCATTATCCCCTGTGCATTTATACACCGACTACTTTGCAGACAAAGTTCTGTGTGTCAAATTGGAGGGCCTGTTGTCCGGACCTCTGGCAGTCTCTATGGGTGTACCACAGGGTTCAATTCTCGGGCCGACTCTTTTCTCTGTATATATCAACGATGTCGCTCTTGCTGCGGGTGATTCCCTGATCCACCTCTACGCAGACGACACCATTCTGTATACATCTGGCCCTTCTTTGGACACTGTGTTAACTAAACTCCAAATTAGCTTCAATGCCATACAACACTCCTTCCCTGGCCTCCAACTGCTCTTAAATGCTAATAAAACCAAATGCATGCTTTTCAACCGTTCGCTGCCCGCACCCGCCCGCCCAACTAGCATCACTACTCTGGACGGTTCTGACCTAGAATATGTGGACAACTACAGATACCTAGGTGTCTGGCTAGACTGTAAACTCTCCTTCCAGACTCATATCAAACATCTCCAATCCAAAATCAAATCTGGAATCGGCTTTCTATTTCGCAACAAAGCCTCCTTGACTCATGCTGCCAAACTTACCCTAGTAAAACTGACTATCCTACCGATCCTCGACGATGTCATCTACAAAATAGCTTCCAATACTCTACTCAGCAAACTGGATGCAGTCTATCACAGTGCCATCCGTTTTGTTACCAAAGCCCCTTATACCACCCACCACTGCGACCTGTATGCTCTAGTCGGCTGGCCCTCGCTTCATATTCGTCGCCAGACCCACTGGCTCCAGGTCATCTATAAGTCTATGCTAGGTAAAGCTCCGCCTTATCTCAGCTCACTAGTCACGATAACAACACCCACCCATAGCACGCGCTCCAGCAGGTATATCTCACTGGTCATCCCCAAAGCCAACACCTCCTTTGGCCGCCTTTCCTTCCAGTTCTCTGCTGCCAATGACTGGAACGAATTCCAAAAATCGCTGAAGCTGGAGACTTATATTTCCCTCGCTAACTTTAAACATCAGCTATCTGAGCAGCTAACCGATCGCTGCAGCTGTACATTGTCCATCTGTAAATAGCCCACCCAATCTACCTACCTACCTCATCCCCATTTTGTTTTTATTTACTTTTCTGCTCTTTTGCACACCAGTATCACTACTTGCACATCATCATCTGCTCATCTATCACTGCAGTGTTAATCTGCTAAATTACTTCGCTACTATGGCCTATTTATTGCCTTACCTCCTCACGCCATTTGCACACACTGTATATAGACTTTCTTTTTTTCTATTGTGTTGACTGTACGCTTCTTTATTCCATGTGTAACTCTGTGTTGTTGTTTGTGTCGCACTGCTTTGCTTTATCTTGGCCAGGTCGCAGTTGTAAATGAGAACTTGTTCTCAACTAGCTTACCTGGTTAAATAAAGGTGAAATAAAAAAATACCTGTGTTTTCTGTTTGTCTGTTGCCAGTTCGTCTTGTCTCATCAAGCCTACCAGTGTGTTCTTTCCGTACTCGTGTTCTCTTTTGTCCCTGTTTTCTAGTTCTTCCGGTTATGACCATTCTGCCTGACCTGACCCCGAGCCTGCCTGCAGCTTATGGACTCGGCCCTGTATTTCCGACCTCTGCCTGACCTTGACCTGTCGTTTGCCTGCCCCCTATTTTGTAAATAAACTTCTGTGGTTTGAACTGTCTGCATCTGAGGCTTATCCTTAGCTCTGATAGAAACATCGTTCAATTGACAACCAAAGTCAGCCTTCAGGTACCCGGCCCGCCACAAGGAGTTGCTAGAGCACGGTGAGCCAAGTAAAGATATAATAATAGATATGTTACAGTTAATACTGTATGGACTACTGCTCAACATTACAACACACTTAGCCTTGTGTGCGAAGTGTGTTGGTTCTAGTGAGTGTAAGAGTAATTTTCTCATGATAGCCATTTACGTCACAGCAACACATCAGTAGGAACAGTATGGTCTTTCAGTCACTAAATACTGTTCATATTTTTTCCCTTAAACTGAGTAACAAAAGTTACAACTCTACAAAGAATATTTAATCTGCTATCATCAGCACAGTCTATTACTCCAGGAGTTTAGGTGACAGTGAAGTATTCAGACGTCCTAGGAACATCTCAGCTGTTTTTATCTGTGAAAAAATGCTGGTCAGTGTCACAAAATATTACAGTGTTACATTGTGTTTATGTTTCATAGTGAGAAACTATGCCATCTCCGTCTATGCAAAGGCCTTACTGAGCACGATGCGGGTGTATATGAGATATCATTCAATCAACTAATCTATCATCCAAAACTGGATCAATAGGCCTATTCCCACAGGCCCATTGTGAGTGAGAACACACCTGAAAGACAGGCTGTAGAGTCCATCCATTTGAGCAGCTGACCCACACTGAGCTCCTGCCGGTGGTTGGCATGGCAGGGCATCACTATCTGGCTCTTCTTTACCTCTGTAAGGTTCCTGAACACCTCCTCCCCCTCCTCCGCCATCTCATCCTGGGGTCTGCTCATCTTAGGGTCTCAGAGATCTTAGGTCTCCTCTCTAGGAAAGGTAATATAACGCTGGTCAATGAAAATGCATTTCATTTGAGTGACCTAGTGACCAACATGTTATCCATGCAAAATGTGGCTATAGAATAATACATTTTTAGGAAGAATACAGAGCAACAGCAAAGAAAACTCTGTGGCAGTAGTCCTTGCCTGCCCCATGACATACCCGACCTCAAATCTACACAGGAGATGTGACAGATTATTGCACAGTGATTGCAAAATCTTGTTCTGGAATAGGAGCTTCCCCTAACATAGCCGGCTAAATAACAATGCTAGTTCATTCCATTTGACAGCTTAAAGTACCGTCGTATAAAGTTTAGCAGCAAATTTTCATATCAAGACTATAAGTGTATAGCTAAGCTATCTGAGCTACCAGCATAAATGGGCATAGCTAAGTACCTCACCTCTACGATGATTCCACGTACGGAGTTGAGCGTAGACTATAATTTTTTTAATGAACCTCCGACTCACCATGCAGTCAATACTGAAAACATTTAAATTCTAAAACCCTTACTGTGTACCTATGTTTGTCCTCTGTGTGCCTTTCTTTGCTTGCTAAAATACATACTTTTTAATTAAATGTTAATCAAATACAACCACCGACTGTTTCACCTTGTTAAGATTCAATTGGCACATTCGTGATGAGTTGCCATCTTAGTGTAACAGTAATGAGGAAACAGTCGGTGGTTGTATTTGATTAACCTTTTATTAAAAAGTATGGATTTCAGTAATCCAAGAAAGGCAAACAACAGAGGACAAACATAGGTACACGGTAAAGGCTTAAGAATTTACAAATTCTGGTCTGCGATCAAAAAAATCATTGTGGATTTGAGGTACTTGACTAGAACGGGAAGTTCACTCGTGGGTGCCAGGTTGCTAACTACAGAGAAAAGTTCACTCCAAAGTACCAGTCTGGTCTCATAGGCTAGATGTAACATAGTAAACTAAAAATCTGGGATACTCAAATTAGTATGATACACTATATATACACAAAAGTATGTGTACACCACCTTCAAATTAGTGGATTTGGCTATTTCAGCCAGACTCGTTGCTGACAGATGTATAAAATCGAGCACACAGTAATGCAATCTCCATAGACAAACAATGGCAGTAGAATGGCCTTACTGAAGAGCTCCATAAAACTTTCAACGTGGCATCGTTGCCACCTTTCCAACAAGTCGGTCCGTCAAATTTCTGCCCTGCTAGAGCTGCCCCGGTCAACTGTAAGTGCTGTTATTGTGAAGTGGAAAAGTCTAGGTGCAAAAACGGCTTAGCTGCAAAGTGGTAGGCCACACAAGCTCACAGAACGGGGCCACCGAGTGCTGAAGCACGTAGTGCGTAAAAATTGTCTGTCCTCGGTTGCAACACTCACTACTGAGTTCCAAACTGCCTCTGGAAGCAACGTCAGCACAAGAACTGTTCGTCGGGAGCTTCATGAAATGGGTTTCCATGGCCGAGCACCTGCACACAAGCCTAAGACCACAAGGCTCAATAACAAGCGTCGGCTGAAGTGGCGTAAAGCTCGCCACTATTGGACTCTGGAGCAGTGGACACGCGTTCTCTGGAGTGAAGAATCACGCTTCACCACCTGGAGACGAATCTGGGTTTTGCGGATGCCAGGAGAATGCTACCAGCCCCAATACATAGTACAAACTGCAATGTTTGGTGGAGGAAGATAAATGGTCTGGGGCTGTTTTTCATGGTTCGGGCTAGGCCCCTTGTTTCCAGTGAAGGGAAATGTTAAGGAAACCGCAGACAATGCCATTTCATGGTCTGAGCAAAAGGTCAGATACTTTTCATTATTTTTCATGTTTAAATAGAGATAACATGGCAATAAAAAAAATATGTACTTGTGTAGGAACCTCTAAAGAACCATATTTGATAGGTTTTTAACATATTTTGTTTTTGTTTCTTCAGTGCAACGTTGTACAGTTAGGCTAACATTTTTTTTGCCTCAGGGCAACGTTGTGCATTTTGGATACCTTTCAGGGCAAAATCATGCTCAATGAAAGATGTAAAATTCTGTAAAATGATGGCCTTAGTCAATGTTTTTGCCAAAATACCCACTGACATTCATAGGAAATAGACACAGGAACTTTCTATAGGTGAAAGTAGTCTAATCGAGCATACTCTCTGACAGCGAGGACAATGATCTTTAGGACACTGCGAGGAAGAATGGACCCCAGAATCAGGTGTGGCGTACAGCAGGTCAGCCACCAGGGGGAGACTCGTCGAGGCCTGGTGACAGACGGAGTATACATTACAAGGCGGTGGCTCCATCTGTTGGACGTGCTAGGTCTCGACGGGCTCTCCGGCCAGGACTAATTGGGGCTGATTGGGAGCTGGTGAGTAATCAAGGGCTGATTGCTCACCAGCTGTGCCCATAAAGCTGCCAGAAGGGCAGCACACAAGGAAGAGCGGGTGTAGAAAGGACTCCTGTGTAGTTGGGGACGGTTGCAGAGGTATGAGGAGGGAGTTCAGTTTTTGTGTCTGACAGGATACAGCGAGACCCGGAGCCCAGAAGACGGTATCCCGGAGAGGGTCTCATGGGGAGACCTATCCTTTTCTTTTTGATTTATTATTTAAATAAACACCCTTGAAAACGAGCTAATCATACTCTGTCCGTGTCTGATCTGTGTAGACGTCTTTTTTACATTTACGTCATTTAGCAGACGCTCTTATCCAGAGCGGTCTTGACCAAACCCCCTGGTCTACCACACAGGTTTGAGAGGCAGTGATATACTAGTTCATGCCCAACTTGTAAGAGTGCTTGTTTCTACTAAACTCAGCAAAAAAAGAAACGTCCTTTTTTCAGGACCCTGTCCTTCAAAGATAATTCGTAAAAATCCAAATAACTTCACAGCTCTTCATTGTAAAGGGATTAAACACTGTTTCCTATGCTTGTTCAATGAACCATTAACAATTAATGAACATGCACCTGTGGAACGGTCATTAAGACACTAACAGCTTACAGACGGTAGGCAATTAAGGTCACAGTTATGAAAACTTAGGACACTAAAGGGGCCTTTCTACTGACTCTGAAAAACACCAAAAGAAAGATGCCCAGGGTCCCTGCTCATCTGCGTGAACGTGCCTTAGGCATGCTGCAAGGAGGCATGCAGATGTGGCCAGGAAAATAAATTGCAATGTCCGTACTGTGAGACGCCTGAGACAGGACAGACAGCTGATCATCCTCGCAGTGGCAGACCACATGTAACAACACATGCACAGGAACATCACACCCGGGGGACAGGTACAGGATGGCTACAACTGCCTGAGTTACACCAGGAACACACAATCCCTCCATCAGTGCTCAGACTGTCCGCAATAGGCTGAGAGAGGCTGGACTGTGGGCTTGTAGGCCTGTTGTAAGGCAGGTCCTCAACAGAAATCACCGGCAACAACGTCGCCTATGGGCACAAACCCACTGTCGCTGGACCAGACAGGACTGACGAGTCGCGGTTTTGTCTCACCAGGGGTGATGGTCGGATTCGCGTTTATCATCGAAGAAATGAGCGTTACACCGAGGCCTGCACTCTGGAGCGGGATCAATTTGGAGGTGGAGGGTCCGTCATGGTCTGGGGCTGTGTGTCACAGCATCATCTGACTGAGCTTGTTGTCATTGCAGGCAATCTCAACGCTGTGCGTTACAGGGAAGACATCCCCCTCCCTCATGTGGTACCCTTCCTGCAGGCTCTTCCTGACATGACCCTCCAGCAAGACAATTCCACCAGCCATACTGCTCGTTCTGTGCGTGATTTCCTGCAAGAAAGGAATGTCAGTGTTCTGCCATGGCCAGCGAAGAGCCTGGATCTCAATCCCATTGAGCACGTCTGGGACCTGATGGATCGGAGGGTGAGGGCTAGGGCCATTCCCCCCAGAAATGTCTGTGAACTTGCAGGTGCCTTGGTGGAAGAGTGGGGTAACATCTCACAGCAAGAACTGGCAAATCTGGTTTAGTCCATGAGGAGGAGATGCACTGCAGTACGTAATGCAGCTGGTGGCCACACCAGATACTGACTGTTACTTTGATTTTGACAAGAGGTTGACCGATTAATTAGGGCCGATTTCAAGATTTCATAACAATCGGTAATCGGCATTTTTAGACGCCGATTGTGGCCGATTATATTGCATTCAACAAGGCGACTGCGTGGCACGCGAGTGCAGCAAGGAGCCAAGGTAAGTTGCTAGCTAGCATTGAACTTATCTTATAAAAAAACAATCGATCTTCACATAATGACCTGTTAACTACACATAGTTGATGATATTACTAGATTAACTAGCTTCTCCTGTGTTGCATATAATCATATATCATCAAATCACAGCCTACTTCGCCAAACAGGTGATGATTTAACAAAAGCACAATCATTGCACGAATGTACCTAAAAATCAATACACAGAAGTATATTTTTTTAAGCCTGCATATTTAGTTAAAAGAAATTCATGTTAGCTGGCAATATTAACTTTGGAAATTGTCACTTTCATTGCACGCAGAGTCAGGGTATATGCAACATTTTGGGCCGCCTGGCTCGTTGCGAACTAATTTGCCAGAATTTTACATAATTATGACAAAACCTTGAAGGTTGTGCAATGTAACAGCAATATTTAGACACCCGTTCGATAAAATATGGAACGGTTCCGTATTTCACTGAAAGAATAAACGTTTTTTTTTCTTTTCGAAATTATAGTTTTCGGATTTGACCATATTAATGACCAAAGGCTCGTATTTCTGTGTTTACTTTATTATAATTAAGTCTATGATTTCATATTTGATAGAGCAGTCTGACTGAGCGGTGGTAGGCAGCAGCAGGCTCGTAAGCATTCATTTAAACTTCCCTGCGTTTACCAGCAGCTCTTCGCAATGCTTGATCACAGCGCTGTTTATGACTTCAAGCCTATCAACTCCTGACATTAGGCTGGCAATACTAAACTGCCTATTAGAACATCCAATAGTCAAAGGTATATGAAATACAAATGGTAAAGAGAGAAATAGTCGACATGTCATAATTCCTATAATAACTACAACCTAAAACTTCTTAACTGGGAATATTGAACCACCAGCTTTCATATGTTCTGATCAAGGAAATTAAACGTTAGCTTTTTTACATGGCACATATTGCACTTTTAATTTCTTTCTTTTAACACTGTGTTTTTGCATTATTTAAACCAAATTGAGCATGTTTCATTATTTATTTGAGACTAAATAGATTTTATTTACGTATTCTGTTAAGTTAAAATAAGTGTTAATTGTTCATTCAGTATTGTTGTAGTTGTCATTATATATATATATATATATATACACACACAGTTGAAGTCGGAAGTTCACATACACCTTAGCCAAATACATTTAAACTCAGTTTTCACAATTCCTTACATTTAATCCCAGTACAAATTCCCTGTTTTAGGTCAGTTAGGATCACTACTTTATTTTAAGAATGTGAAATGTCAGAATAATAGGAGAGAATTATTAATTTCAGCTTTTATTTCCTTCATCACATTCCCAGTGGGTCAGAAGTTTACATACACTTAATTAGTATTTGGTAGCATTGCCGTTAAATTGTTTAACTTGCGTCAAACGTTTCAGGTAGCCTTCCACAAGCTTCCACAATAAGTTGGGCGAATTTTGGCCCATTTCTCCTGACAGAGCTGGTGTAACTGAGTCAGGTTTGTAGGTCTCCTTGCTCGCATACGCTTTTTCAGTTCTGCCACAAATTTTCTATGGGATTGAGGTCAGGACTTTGTGATGGCCACTCCAATACCTTGACTTTATATATACAGTTGAAGTCGGAAGTTTACATAAACTTAGGTTGGAGTCATTAAAACTCATTTTTCAACCACTCCACAAATTTCTTGTTAACAAACTATAGTTTGGTGCGAAAAGTGCAAATCAATCACAGAACAACAGCAAAGGACCTTGTGAAGATACTGGAGGAAACAGGTACAAAATTATCTACATCCACAGTAAAATGAGTCCTATATTGACATAACCTGAAAGGCCGCTCAGCAAGGAAGAAGCCACTGATTGTCACGTCTTGACCAGTAAAAGGGGTTGTTTGTTATTGTAGTTTGGGCAGGGCGTGGCAGGGGGTGTTTGTTTTATGTGTTTCGGGGTTTTTTGGTTAATGTTCTATGTTAGTATATTTCTATGTTCATTCTAGTTTTTCTATTTCTATGTTTGGTTTATTGGGTTGACCTTCAATTGGAGGCAGCTGTTCCTCGTTGCCTCTAATTGAAGGTCCTATTTAGTAGGGGTATTTTTCCATGGGTTTTGGTGGGTAGTTGTTCCGTGTATAGCGTTTAGCCTTACAGGACTGTCTTCGTCGGTGTTTGTTATTTTGTTCAGTGTTCACGTTCCTTCTCAATAAAGAAAATGAGTATACACATTCCCGCTGCATTTTGGTCTACTCCATACGACGAACGTGACAGAACTACCCACCACAAACGGACCAAGCAACGGAGGAAGGAGCAGCAGGAGGAATATAAGGATTCATGGACATGGGAGGAGATCCTGGATGGGGCAGGACCATGGCACCAGGCTGGGGAGTACCAGCGCCCTAAGGAGGAGCTGGAGGCAGCCAATCGAGGCGTTATACGCGCCGATTGGCAAGTGCGAGAGGCAGCCCCAAGAATTTTTTTGGGCCGGGCACACGGGGAGAGTGGCTAGGTCAGGTAATAGACCTAAGCCAACTCCCCGTGCTTATTATGGGGAGCGACGAATGAAGAAGGCACCGAGCTATGCAGAAATGCGCACTGTATTGCGAAGAAGCATTCAAAGGCCGGTGCGATTGATGGAAGCTCCTCAGCGTGGCCAGGCTATATTGAGCACTCAGCCAGGAAGGGTTGTGCAGGCTGTATGCTCCAGACCTCCAATACGTCTTCAGGATCCGGTTTACCCTGTTCCTGCTCCTCGTATTAGCCTTGAGGTGCGTGTCCCTAGTCTGGCGCCTCCAAAGCCAGCCCCATGCACCAGGCCTTTAGTGCGCCTGCCCAGTCCAGTACGTCCTGTTCCTGCTCCTCGCACTAGCCTTGAGGTGTGTATTACCAGTCTGGCGCCTCCAAAGCCAGCCCCACGCACTAGGCCTTTAGTGCGCCTGCCCAGTCCAGTACGTCCTGTTCCTGCTCCTCGCACTAGCCTTGAGGTGTGTATTACCAGTCTGGCGCCTCCAAAGCCAGCCCCATGCACCAGGCCTTTAGTGCGCCTGCCCAGTCCAGTACGTCCTGTTCCTGCTCCTCACACTAGCCTTGAGGTGTGTATTACCAGTCTGGCGCCTCCAAAGCCAGCCCCATGCACCAGGCCTTTAGTGCGCCTGTACAGCCCGGAACCGGCGCTGCCAGAGTCGTCCGCCAGTCCGGCGCTGCCAGAGTCGCCCGCCACGAGGGTCCCCAGTCCGGGGTCGGCGGCGAGGGACCTCGCTCTAGCGGCGCCACCAAAGTGGGGTGAGCCAATGGTGGAGCGGGGTCTGCGTCCCACTCCTGAGCCACCTCCATAGGGGGGAGGATTGGGAAGGGGGGGGTGTAGCACAAGAACCGTCGGTGACGGTGGCCACCCTCCCTTCCCTCCCTTTAGTTTGGGATTATTTTTGTTTTGGGGTTTCTTTGTGTTTTTTTGTTTGAGGTGCATCCGGGGTCTGCACCTTTGGGGGGGGGGGGGGGGGGGGTACTGTCACGTCTTGACCAGTAAAAGGGGTTGTTTGTTATTGTAGTTTGGTCAGGGCGTGGCAGGGGGTGTTTGTTTTATGTGTTTCGGGGGGTTTTGGTTAATGTTCTATGTTAGTATATTTCTATGTTCGTTCTAGTTTTTCTAGTTCTATGTTTAGTTTATTGGGTTGACCTTCAATTGGAGGCAGCTGTTCCTCGTTGCCTCTAATTGAAGGTCCTATTTAGTAGGGGTGTTTTTCCATGGGTTTTGGTGGGTAGTTGTTCCGTGTATAGCGTTTAACCTTACAGGACTGTCTTCGTCGGTGTTTGTTATTTTGTTCAGTGTTCACGTTCCTTCTCAATAAAGAAGATGAGTATACACATTCCCACTGCATTTTGGTCTACTCCATACGACGAACGTGACACTGATCCAAAACCGCCATAAAAAAGCCAGACTACGGTTTGCAACTGCACATGGGGACAAAGATCGTACTCTTGGGAGAAATGTCCTCTGGTCTGATGAAACAAAAATAGAACTGTTTGGCCATAATGACCATCATTATGTTTGGAGGAAAAAAGGGGAGGCTTGCAAGCCAAAGAACACCTCCCAACCGTGAAGCACAGGGGTGGCAGCATCATGTTGTGGGGGTGCTTTGCTGCAGGAGGGACTGGTGCACTTCACAAAATAGATGGCATAATGAGGATGGAAAATTACGTGGATATATTGAAGCAACATCTCAATACATCAGTCAGGAAGTTAAAGCTTGGTCGCAAATGGGTCTTCCAAATGGACAATGACCCCAAGCATACTTCCAAAGTTGTGGCAAAATGGCTTAAGGACAAATAAGTCAAGGTATTGGAGTGGCCATCACAAAGCCCTGACCTCAATCCTATAGACAATTTGTGGGCAGAACTGAAAAAGCGTGTGCAAGCAAGGAGGCCAACAAACCTGTCTCAGTTACACCAGCTCTGTCAGGAGGAATGGGCCAAAATTATTGTGGGAAACTTGTGGAAGGCTACCCGAAACGTTTGATCCAAGTTAAACAATTTAAAGGCAATGCTACTAAATAATAATTGAGTGTTTGTAAACTTCTGACCCACTGGGAATTTGATGAAAGAAATAAAAGCTGAAATAAATCATTCTCTCTACTATTATTCTGACATTTCACATTCTTAAAATAAAGTGGTGATCCTAACTGACCTAAGACAGGGAATTTTTACTTGGATTAAATGTCAAGAATTGTGAAAAACGGAGTTTAAATGTATTTGGCTAAGGTGTATGTGAACTTCCGACTTCAACTGTATATACATATGAAAATCAGCTTTTTTTGGTCCTCCAATAATCGGCATTGGCGTTGAAAAATCATAAAATCAGTCAACCTCTAATTTTGACCCCCCCCCCCCCCTTTGTTCAGGGACACATTATTCCATTTCTGTTAGTCACATGTCTGTGGAACGTTTTCAGTTTATGTCTCAGTTGTTGAATCTTGTTATGTTCACACACACACTTTTTTTGCTGAATTTATATTTCACTTAATAAATGTTATGAAAATATCCGATTTTCCTTGGTGTTTTAGTAGCTTTATGGCACAGCGTTTCCCTGACGAAAAAAATTATATTGGTCTCTGGGGTCAAAGTATATATTTTTTATTATTGATACATTACCCGAAAGCCTAAATCTTCCAAAAAATAAGATGGATAAAAATGTATTATGAAAAAACAAACTGTGTGCAGTAGAGGGTTAACCCTTTAGCCTAACTCCTAATCTTGGGGTGGCAGGTAGCCTTGTGGTTAGAGCGTTGGGCAAGTAACCTAAAGGTTGCTAGATTGAATCCCCGAGCTGACAAGGTAAAAATCTGTCGTTCTACCCATGAACGAGGCTGTTAACCCACTGTTCCTAGGCTGTCATTGTAAATAAGAATATGTTCTTAACTGACTTGCCTAGTTAAATAAAAAACCTTAACCCGTAACCTAGCTAACGGTTAGCCACCTAGCTAACATTAGCGTTCGCCTGGTCATTCCTACCATGCGGTGCCTTTTGGTCCTCATGTTTTTCAGGAAAAGTATATATTTACCAGTCAGAAGTTTGGACACACCTACTCGTTCAAGGGTTTTTCTTTATTTTTACTATTTTCTACATTGTAATTGAAATGCATTCCAGGTGACTACCTCATTAAGCTGGTTGAGAGAATTCCAATTGTGTGCAAAGCTGTCAAGGTAAAGGGTGGCTACTTTGAAGAATCTCAAATATAAAATATATTTTGATTTGTTTAACACGTTTTTGATTACTACATGATTCCATATGTGTTATTTCATAGCTTTGATGTTTTCACTATTATTCTACAATGTACAATAATCTATGGATTTCATATGACTGGGAATACAGATATGCATCTGTTGGTCACAGATACCTTCAAAAAAAGGTAGGGATGTGGATCAGAAAACCAGTCAGTATCTGGTGTAACCACCATTTGTCTCATGCAGCACAACCCATCTCCCTCGCATAGAGTTGATCAGGTTGTTGATTGTGGCCTGTGGAATGTTGTCCCACTCCTCTTCAATGGCTGTGCGAAGTTGCTGGATATTGCCGGGAACTGGAACACACTGTGGTACACATCGATCCAGAGCATCCCAAACATACTCAATGGAATTGTGTAGAGATCCTTGCGACATGGGGCCATGCATTATCATGCTGAAACATGAGGTGATGGCAGGGGATGAATGGCACGACAATGGGCCTCAGGATCTCGTCACTGTATCTCTGTGCATTCAAATTGACATCGATAAAATCCAATTGTGTTCGTTGTCCAAAGCTTATGCCTGCTCATACCATAACCCCACCGCCACCATGGGGCATTCTGTTCACAACGCTGACATCAGCAAACCACTCGCACACACGATACTATACATGCTGTCTGCCGTCTGCCCGGTACAGTTAAAACCGGGATTAATCTGTGAAGAGCACACTTCTCCAGCATGCCAGTGGCCAGCGAAAGTGAACATTTGCACACTGAAGTCGGTTACGACGCCTAACTGCAGTCAGGTCAAGACCCTGGTGCGGACGACGAGCATGCAGATGAGCCTCCCTGAGACAGTTTATGCAGAAATTATTCAGTTGTACAAACCCACAGCTTCATCAGTTGTCCGAGTTGTTCAAGGCTTATGGTAGAGAAATGAGCATTCAATTATCTGGCAACAGCTCTTGTGGACATTCCTGCAGACATCTGTGGTATTGTGTTGTGTGGCAAAACTGCACATTAAAGAGTGGCCTTTTATTGTCCCCAGCACAAGGTGCACCTGTGAAATGTTTACTAACATGGATGTAAACAAATTTGTGCAGAACATTTTAAAGAAACACGCCTTGTGTGTGTATGGAAAGTTTCTGGGATCTTTTATTTCAGCCCATGAAACATGGGGCCAACACTTTGCATGTTGCATTTCCATTTTTGTTCAGTATATTTAATACCTAATATTTTTCATAAGTTGATGAATAGCAGCCGGGGACATGGCAAAAACGACGACACACACTAAAAACAAAATGCATAAAATTCACTTCGACATCCATATATTTGCGTTTTTATAGTAAAGGACACTTAACTTGATATTTAAAGCCCTTTGGAATCCACATTTTACACTAAATAAGGTGATATTTCCTGGGGGCACCGGGCTATAGGAATGACCCAGGCATCTAGCTAATGTTAGCCACAACAAATTGGAATTCGTAACATATCATACGAAATGGATGATGGACATCCACAAATTAATATCATACCAGACCAAACGTAACAAATCAACAAAATGGCAACAGAGCAGCGAGGACACAAAGAACAGTCTGGTGCTTTTGTCGATGAACTTACCTCAAAAGTTATAACACGCACAGGAATATCCCATTGGGCTTTTTAGCTTGTGCACTCTACCCATGTACAGCGTAGACTATCTCGGGCGCGTTTCAGCTTGTTATGACAGCGTGGTAGGACATGGTGCAGCATGAAATGGCTACTGCTGCCAACACCACCTCACACCAAACCACATTTTAAGGTGGAATGGATAATTTCACCAGCACATTTCATTGTATGACATACAATCCACCTTAATTGTGTGACATATGTATCCATTTAATAAATTCTGGAAACAAATTAAGCATCTCAAAATAATGCGTTTGTCATAATGACATACATTGCTACATTTCCACAATGCTATTTTGGTTATTTTCTTAAGCGATAAGAGATATGGATCACAATCCTCTTCTACAGATCTAATTCAAAACTGAGCCGAGGGTAGAGAAACACAATGCAATTTTAGACTGATGAGCTAGAGTATCTAGGGTCTCTTTATTTTCAGATATTACAGTAATGACAGTAGAAATAGGAAGGTTATGAATAGTGGAACATTATTGTTTTGGTGCTGTTTAATGTAGCTAGTTCACACAGCTCCATGCAGAAAGAGGGACAGGAACTTCTGGAAGGTTTCAGGCTTGTACCCAGATAGACCTGGTGGTATCTGCAGGGGCAAAGCAGAGAAAACAAAACCTGTTCATTTTGATGTTTGAAATACCATTTGTATAAAATCTAAGCTACTAAGTAAAATGGATTCCCTGTTACTATCCATTTCTGTTTATAACAGATGTGGGACCCTATAAGGGTGTACAGTGTATTTTATAACGGTTTGATTATATAACTTTTGAAAAGAGACAAATAAAGAAAAAAACGAAGTAGTTCTTACCTGCACCACCCTCTTCTTGATGAGGGGGCGGACCTTGGCGAAGTCGTACAGCAGCTGGTCATTCTCCACCCACACCTGGTTCTTGACCCCCTCGTCAGCCTGCAGGTCTGTGGTGTTGAGCTGGAACACCACATACTGGAACATCCGGCCGTTGGTGGCCACCGACTGGACCACTATGGGCTGCTCCAGCACCCCAGGCTTAGTCTGAAGGGAGGGGGAAGAGAGGTTGAACAACATAGTGTTGAGCGTTTAAGGTTTGGTTTCGATTATATTTGTATCTTTTTTTTATGCACTATGCATTATGTGGGATGAATGCTGTAACACAGAATAAAACAATTAATACAATTTTCATGATGGTAGTGACTGCCAATTACTGCTTATCACTTCAAATTTTATTGGTCACATACACTTGCATTAACATCTGCTAACCATGTGTATCGAAATACTTGTGCTTCTAGTTCCGACAGTGCAGTAATATCTAACAAGTAATCTAACAATTCCCCAACAACTACCTAATACACACAAATCTAAAGGAGTGAATGAGAATATGTACATATAAATATACTGCTCAAAAAAATAAAGGGAACACTTAAACAACACATCCTAGATCTGAATGAAAGAAATAATCTTATTAAATACTTTTTTCTTTACATAGTTGAATGTGCTGACAAAATCACACAAAAATAATCAATGGAAATCCAATTTATCAACCCATGGAGGTCTGGATTTGGAATCACACTCAAATTTAAAGTGGAAAACCACACTACAGGCTGATCCAACTTTGATGTAATGTCCTTAAAACAAGTCAAAATGAGGCTCAGTAGTGTGTGTGGCCTCCACGTGCCTGTATGACCTCCCTACAACGCCTGGGCATGCTCCTGATGAGGTGGCGGATGGTCTCCTGAGGGATCTCCTCCCAGACCTGGACAAAAGCATCCGCCAACTCCTGGACAGTCTGTGGTGCAACATGGCGTTGGTGGATGGAGCGAAACATGATGTCCCAGATGTGCTCAATTGGATTCAGGTCTGGGGAACGGGCGGACCAGTCCATAGCATCAATGCCTTCCTCTTGCAGGAACTGCTGACACACTCCAGCCACATGAGGTCTAGCATTGTCTTGCATTAGGAGGAACCCAGGGCCAACCGCACCAGCATATGGTCTCACAAGGGGTCTGAGGATCTCATCTCGGTACCTAATGGCAGTCAGGCTACCTCTGGTGAGCACATGGAGGGCTGTGCGGCCCCCCAAAGAAATTTCCACCCCACACCATGACCGACCCACCGCCAAACCGGTCATGCTGGAGGATGTTGCAGGCAGCAGAACGTTCTCCACGGCGTCTCCAGACTCTGTCACGTCTGTCACGTGCTCAGTGTGAACCTGCTTTCATCTGTGAAGAGCACAGGGCACCAGTGGCGAATTTGCCAATCTTGGTGTTCTCTGGCAAATGCCAAACGTCCTGCACGGTGTTGGGCTGTAAGCACAACCCCCACCTGTGGACGTCGGGCCCTCATACCACCCTCATGGAGTCTGTTTCTGACCGTTTGAGCAGACACATGCACATTTGTGGCCTGCTGGAGGTCATTTTGCAGGGCTCTGGCAGTGCTTCTCCTGCTCCTCCTTGCACAAAGGCTGAGGTAGCGGTCCTGCTGCTGGGTTGTTGCCCTCCTACGGCCTCCTCCACGTCTCCTGATGTACTGGCCTGTCTCCTGGTAGCGCCTCCATGCTCTGGACACTACGCTGACAGACACAGCAAACCTTCTTGCCACAGCTCACATTGATGTGCCATCCTGGATGAGCTGCACTACCTGAGCCACTTGTGTGGGTTGTAGACTCCGTCTCATGCTACCACTAGAGTGAAAGCACCGCCAGCATTCAAAAGTGACCAAAACATCAGCCAGGAAGCATAGGAACTGAGAAGTTGTCTGTGGTCCCCACCTGCAGAACCACTCCTTTATTGGGGGTGTCTTGCTAATTGCCTATAATTTCCACCTGTTGTCTATTCCATTTGCACAACAGCATGTGCAATTTATTGTCAATTAGTGCTGCTTCCTAAGTGGACAGTTTGATTTCACAGTAGTATGATTGACTTGGAGTTACATTGTGTTGTTTAAGTGTTCCCTTTATTTTTTTGAGCAGTGTATATGGATGAGCGATGGCCGAGTGGCATAGGCAAGGTGCAATAGATGGTATAAAATACAGTATATTCTTATGATATGAGTAACGTAAGATATGTAAACATTATTAAAGTGGCATTGTTTAAAGTGAATAGTGATCCATTTATTAAAGTGTCCAGTGATTGGGTGTCAATGTAGGCAACAGCCTCTCTGAGATAGTGATGGCTGTTTAGCAGTCTGATGGCATTGAGATAGAAGCTGTTTTTCAGTCTCTCGGTCCCAGCTTTGATGCACCTGTACTGACCTTGCCTTCTGGATGGTAGCGGTGTGAACAGGCAGTGGCTTGGGTGGTTGTTGTCCTTGATGATCTTTTTGGCCTTCCTGTGAGATCGGGTGCCGTAGGTGTCATGTAGGGCAGGTAGTTTGCCCCCGGTGATGCATTGTTCAGATTGCGCCACCCTCTGGAGAGCCTTACGGTTGAGGGTGGTGCAGTTGCCGTACCAGGCTGTGGTACAGCCCAACAGGATGCTCTCGATTGTGCATCTGTAAAAGTTTGTCAGGGTTTTGGGTGACAAGCCAAATTTCTTCAGCCTCCTGAGGTTGAAGAGGTATTGTTGCATCTTCTTCACCACACTGTCTGTGTGGGTGGACCATTTCAGTTTGTCTGTGATGTGTACGCAGAGGAACTTAAAAACTTTCCACCTTCTCCACTGCTGTCCCTTCGATGTGGATAGGGGGGGAGCTCCCTCTGCTGTTTCCCGAAGTCCACAATCATCTCCTTTGTTATGTTGAGTGAGAGGTTGTTTTCCTGACACCTCACTTACTCCCTGTAGGCTGTCTCGTCGTTGTTGGTAATCAAGCCCACTACTGTTGTGTCGTCTGCAAACTTGATGATTGAGTTGGAGGCGTGCATAGGCACGTAGTCGTGGGTGAACAGGGAGTACAGGAGGGGGCTTAGCACGCACCCTTGTGGGGCCCCAGTGTTAAAGATCAACGAAGTGGAGATGTTGTTTCCTACCTTCACCATCTTGGGTGGCCCTTCAGAAAGTCCAGAACCCAATATTGCACAGGGCGGGGTTGAGACCCATGGCCTCCAGCTTGATGATGAACTTGGAGGGTAGTATGGTGTTGAATGCTGAGCTGTAGTCAATGAACAGCATTCTTACATAGGTATTCCTCTTGTCCAGATGGGATAGGGCAGTGTGCAGTGTGATGGCGATTACGTCATCTGTGGACCTGTTGGGGTGGTATGCAAACTGAAGTGGGTCTAGGGTGGAGGTGATATGATCCTTGACTAGTCTCTCAAAGGACTTCATGATGACAGAAGTGAGTGCTACGGGGCGGTAGTCATTTAGTTCAGTTATCTTTGACTTCTTGGGTACAGGAACAGTGGTGGCCATCTTGAAGCATGTGGGGACAGCAGACTGGGATAAGGAGAGATTGAATATGTCCGTAAACACACCAGCCAGCTGGTCTGCGCATGCTCTGAGGAAGCGGCTAGGGATGCCGTCTGGGCCAGCAGCCTTGCGAGGGTTAACATCTTT
This sequence comes from Salmo trutta, assembly GCF_901001165.1. Lineage (NCBI taxonomy): Eukaryota > Metazoa > Chordata > Actinopteri > Salmoniformes > Salmonidae > Salmo > Salmo trutta. Next base: position 28,927,851 of record NC_042987.1, read on the forward strand.
AAATGTTTTACTCACGTCTGCCACTGAGAAGGAGAGGGCGCAGTCCTTGTTAGCGGGCCGCGGCGATGGCACTGTATTATCCTCAATGCGGGCAAAGAAAGTGTTTAGTTTGTCTGGAAGCGTGACGTCGGTGTCCGTGACGTGGCTGGTTTTCTTTTTGTAGCCTGTGATTTCCATAATTTATTCACATTACTTTAATAAAATATTTCAGTTGTTCTGTATATTTGATGACTTTTTTTATTTCATTCCAAGTCATCATCTCTATAGAGCTGCTGCCTACTGTGTGCTGTCTGACATATCACTATTTTGTAGTTCTTCATAGTAAATAAGGCATACTTATATGACTCCTGAATACCAACTATCAATCATTTCGATAATATATTTTCAGGTAGAGATACCTCACGAAGCAACAGCTGCTCTCTAGATCACCTCACGATCATGCAGTCTTCGGTCTCTTCTGTAGTAGGCGTAAAAGAAACAGACCGGACAAGAAGATGCGCAATGAATTATGGTCATTGTCACTAAACTGTGAAAAATATTGGCCTGTTGAAAACTCCCTACTACATTGCACAGTTAATCTCTAGAGAAACTGTGCAATGTTCGCATTGAGCTAACAGAAAAAAACAGAATGAAATGGAATTCAAATAACTGAACAGACATCGGTCAATTAGTTGTTTAAAAAACGGGGGGAAAAAAATAGAAAAAAAACCCCACAGAAATGTAGGTTAATCGCTCAACACTAGACGCGTGACCCACATACACAATCAGTGGAGGGAGAAATCGGTGGAGGATGTGTTCATTGTTGCAGCTTAATTTCAATGAAAGCCACGTTTGCAATCATATTGTGTGTAACAATGCACAGGAACTCTGTCAGGGTGGAATAGTCCATTATTATGAACCAGTCCGTGGGTGATTAATGGCACTTGTTTCTACTAGTGTAAGAAAAACTAGATTTGTATTAATATTGATATGAAATATATGTATGGAAATAAATTATTGATCTTTTATGAATTATTATTCGTCTGTATGGATTCACAAACTTTTTTTGGGGCCTTTTTTGTCAACAATGTGGCTGGCCTCATTAACCTGGGCACAGTACCCAGGCAAAAAACCCATCCCTCCCCATTTCATTCACAAATCTGTAAAGATTCACGCAGATTTTGCTGCTGCTGAACCAACCTGCTGAAGCAAGACAGAATGAGAGCGATGAGCTGAGCAGCCCACGACTGTGTGTGGTTTGTCTCGGGTTGGGGGGCCTCAAGCGGAGCCAAGCAGAAATCCTGATCAAATCTCTATCTCATTCAATCCCTTTTTATAATTTCTGTTACAAATGTGTACCTACTACCCCTGTGTAATAAAGTACTGGACATTATACCATTATGTAATTAATTTACGTGTAAGGTTACAAACAGCCTTTACCCCGTGGAGAGTGTGAGCACGAGCCAGGGCGTTCCCGAAGGCAAACATGATCATCTTAGCACGGAGCTGCTCAGGAAGGAGAGTGACAGGGGTGTCTCCTGCCTCCAGGAGGAAGAGGGTGTGGGCATGAGGGTAAGGGTAGTCCTCCTTGAAGCCTGAAGGAACAGAGGTTTAATTGTGAGTTCATTCCTGACCTGAATTCAACATTTCCATTGTTCTACATACAAATTGTATGGATCTGTAGCTGTAATGACTGGTTGATTGACAAACAGTAGTATTGCCTGTATGGTTCTGCTCCTCGTAGACCTGGACACTCTGCAGGTCGATGGTGGGAGAGATTGGGTAGAACGTCTCCAGGACATGGTCGGCCGTGCTCTGGACCTCCTCTTTCCCAGCAAGCACTGGGAGAGGGGCCATGCTGTTGAGCAGCAACCCATTCTGCCCTCGCACCTGGAACAAGTCTTCACCTGGAGGACAGGTGGCCAGGAAGAGGTGAGATAAAACAGCTAAGCTATTGGTCAATGGTGTGTAGTAGTAGCCTATGTACTGTGGCTATCCTGTCTATCTCATAGATATTAAATAATGGGCCCTGGACACGTTACCTACTAGTGGGACTTAGGGGGTTGATTTTGGTCTGGGTACAACTTGATGAGGAGATGGGCAATAGTGTTATTTCAGTAACACTAAAACAACAAATACATTCAAAGTCCAGTATAATACTGTATTTACCACTATTGCATAATGCTATTGAATGAGGTCAGGGGTCACGGGCCTACCTCTGCTCCATGTGGCAGCCAGACTGTATTTCTCCGCCAGGATCCTCCTGCCAAGCCCAGGATGACTGACCTGCAGGCTCCCACACAGGTGGATCAGGCTCCTCAGCAAAGCCACACTAGAGAAACAAAGGACAGAAGAGAGATGCCACATGTCAGCCCAGAGACAGTGGAATTAATGTTCAGAGACCCAAGCTGGCCCAGCCATGTATTTTGTGATTCTGATGTGAATGAAAACCTGTGACACCAGACAAAGACAATTATGGGTCATGGGCTAGTTTGTTTGCGTTCATCTGAGTAGTGGTCGACTAGACTAGAGGTCGACCGATTAATCGGAATGGCCGATTAATTAGGGCCGATTTCAAGTTTTCATAACAATCGGAAATCGGTATTTTTGGACACCGATTGTTTTTTTTTTTTACACCTTTATTTAACAAGGCAAGTCAGTTAAGAACACATTCTTATTTTCAATGACGGCCTAGGAACGGTGGGTTAACTTCCTTGTTCAGGGGCAGAACGACAGATTTTTACCTTGTCAGCTCGGGGATTCAATCTTGCAACCTTATGGTTAACTAGTCCAATGCTCTAACCACCTGCTTTACATTGCACTCCACGAGGAGCCTGCCTGTTATGTGAATGCAGTAAAAAGCCAAGGTAAGTTGCTAGCTAGCATTAAACTTATCTTATAAAAAACAATCAATCAATCATAATCACTAGTTAACTACACATGGTTGATGATATTACTAGTTTATCTAGCCTGTCCTGCGTTGCATATAATCGCTTAGGTACACGTTGCTCCAACGTGTACCTAAACATAAACATCAATGCCTTTCTTAAAATCAATACACAAGTATATATTTTTAAACCTGCATATTTAGTTAATATTGCCTGTTAACATGAATTTATTTTAACTAGGGAAAATGTGTCACTTCTCTTGCAACAGAGTCAGGGTATATGCACCAGTTTGGGCCGCCTGGCTCGTTGCGAACTGTGAAGACTATTTCTTCCTAACAAAGACAGCCGACTTCGCCAAACGGGGGATGATTTAACAAAAGTGCATTTGCGAAAAAAGCACAATTGTTGCACGACTGTGCCCAACCATAAACATCAATGCCTTTCTTAAAATCAATACACAGAAGTATATATTTTTAAACCTGCATATTTAGCTAAAAGAAATCCAGGTTAGCAGGCAATATTAACCAGGTGAAATTGTGTCACTTCTCTTGCGTTCATTGCACGCAGAGTCAGGGTATATGCAACAGTTTGGGCCGCCTGGCTCGTTGCGAACTAATTTGCCAGAATTCTACGTAATTATGACATAACATTGAAGGTTGTGCAATGTAACAGGAATATTTAGACTTATGGATGCCACTCGTTAGATAAAATACGTAACGGTTCCGTATTACATTGAAAGAATAAACGTGATAGTTTCTGGATTCGACCATATTAATGACCTAAGGCTTGTATTTCTGTGTGTTATTATGTTATAATTAAGTCTATGATTTGATCGAGCAGTCTGACTGAGCGGTGGTAGGCACCAGCAGGCTCGTACGCATTCATTCAAACAGCACTTTCGTTTTGCCAGCAGCTCTTCGCAATGCTTGAAGCATTGCGCTGTTTATGACTTCAAGCCTATCAACTCCCGAGATTAGGCTGGTGTAACCCATGTGAAATGGCTAGCTAGTTAGCGGGGTGCGCGCTAATAGCGTTTCAAACATCACTTGCTCTGCATGGGTAACGCTGCTTCGAGGGTGGCTGTTGTCGATGTGTTCCTGGTTCGAGGCCAGGTAGGAGCGAGGAGAGGGACGGAAGCTATACTGTTACACTGGCAATACTAAAGTGCCTATAAGAACATCCAATAGTCAAAAGTATATGAAATACAAATCGTATAGAGAGAAATAGTCCTATAATTCCTATAATAACTACAACCTAAAACTTCTTACCTGGGAATATTGAAGACTCATGTTAAAAGGAACCACCAGCTTTCATATGTTCTCATGTTCTGAGCAAGGAACTTAAACGTTAGCTTTCTTACATGGCACATATTGCACTTTTGAGGCTAAATTGATTGTATTGATGTATTATAATAAGTTAAAATAAGTGTTCATTCAATATTGTTGCAATTGTCATTATTACAAATACATATTTTTTTAAATCGGCCGATTAATCGGTATTGGCTTCTTTTGGTCCTCCAATAATCGGTATCTGTGTTGAAAAATCCTAATCGGTCGACCTCTAGACTAGACTCACCAGAACTTTTCTCTGGACGGTCGTTCCTCTGTGGTGTCCCAGAAGCGAGCATGCCTGATGGCATTCTGAACTCGCTCATCCTGGTTTTCAATCTGATTGGCTGAGAACGAAGCCAATGACAAAACCTGGTCCGGAAGTCCCTTCGTCAGCTTGGATTTAGTGAGCCACAGTGCTTGCCTGACACCTGTAACATAGGAATAAATATTAAAGAGAATACACACAATTGATTTATTTTTATTTTATTGATTTCTATATTTTGGCCTCCAATTGACATTTAGTGGCATCTCTTTTGTTGACTTATATCTTCCATTTGTCTAATACAGGATCAATAATAGGAGCCAACAGTTTATAAAACATTAATAGAAAATACCTTCAAGTGCGTTTGTCCTTTGGTTAAATACGAAGCAAGACTTCTCTTTATGGAGTGGCATTTCTTCCTCTTTCGGCGCATAATAATGAGAGGGGTCGTTCCAGTCTCGCACCCAGGTAGGGAAAGAGGGCTTTGCCAACCCAGGAACATAGTGCATTCTATCGCCATAGGTAATGCGCTCGAGTCCGGGTATGTCCACCTTGACTCGCGGCTTTTTTCTCGGCGGTACCTTCGCACATATACTGCAGGTGACATTGAAATATCGATGCCCATGGACACTGCTCCCTCCATGTGTCGAGCTGATTCTTACCTCTTTTAAAAGCGTCGTTTTCGCAAGCAAAGGAGCTGCGGCCTTAAAAAGTTGTGCTGTTTCTTTAAACATTTTGCTAAGTATTATTTATCTTTATAAAGTAATAATTATCTAAAGCATCTTCTCGTTACACGTATCACTGTAGGGCGCCGCCATCTTTTTCACCCGTACTGAGGTTCAAAGCAATTGGTAAACGACCAGTGTGGTATACTACCGCCTCCAACAGGATGGGAGTGGAACCCACATGCAAAATAGGCCTTGTCCAAAAATGAAAGCGTCCTTACTTCTTTCCCAATACTTGGTGGAAGGAAAAATGCATTTTGACAGGTGAGAAATAGTGTATTCGTTAATCTGTTCAATCATATCAAATATGTGAATACTTTGATGAGAAGTATGGCCTTTTCATATTTTTGGATGGAAATAGAGAACATCATTTGATCTAAGTCTGGGGGCATTGTCCTGTCAGAATTTTCGCATTTGATAAATGTAATTCCAGTCATGATGTCAAACACAATCAGAGTCATGTATGTTCATGTTCTTTAATTGAGATAACAAAAATGAAGATTATTTCTATTTAACCTTTAGGTTAGGTTTGTAGTATTTCATATAGATGGGCTCAGCCTAGTTTTTATGCTTTTTACAGACACAATATCAGGAAATCAGGAAAAAAAATTGCTGCTTCAGAACCATCTGTACCTTTTCAGACAAAAGTAACACTGACATACAAAAATATACTGAACAAAAATATAAACACAACATGCCACAATTTCAATGATTTTACTGAGTTATAGTTCATTTAAGGAAATCAATCAATTTAAATAAATAAATTAGGTCCTAATCTATGGATTTCACGACTGGGCAGGCCCACCCACTTGGGAGCCAGGCCCACCAACTGGGGAGCCAAGCCCAGCCAATCAGAATGAGTTTTTCCCCACAAAAGGGCTTTATTACAGACAGAAATACAGTTTCATCAGCTGTCCAGGTAGCTGGTCTCTGACGATCCCGCATGTGAAGAAGCCGGATGTGGAGGTCCTGGGCTGGCGTGGTTACACGTGGTCTGTGGTTGTGAGGCCAGTTGGACGTACTGCCAATTCTCTAAAATGACATTGGAGTCGGCTTATGGTAGAGAAATGAGCGTTCAATTCTCTGGCAACAGCTCTTGTGGACATAACTGCAGTCAGCATGTCAATTGCACACTCCCTCAAAACTTGAGACATCTCTGGCATTGTGTTGTGTGACAAAAGTGCAGACTTTAGAGTGGCCTTTTATTGTCCTCTTACAAGGTGCACCTGTGTAATGATCATGCTGTTTAGTCAGCTACTTGATATGCCACAGCTGTCAGATGGATGGATTATCTTGGCAAAGGAAAAATGCTCACTAACATGGACGTAAACAAATCTGTGCACACAATTTGAGAGAAATACGTTTTTTGTGCATATGGAACATTTCTGTGATCATTTATTTCAGCTAATAAAACATGGGACCAACACTTTACATGTTGCGTTTATATTTTTGTTCAGTGTAGTTCCGATTATGACAATGGAATGAATGATGGAATGGAATTGAATGACATAAATAAGGACAACCCAAGAAGAGTCTTCTTCAGATTGTTCACCTCCATACTGTACATCCCTGTTTTGTGCCAACAAGAGGCAGGAGGCAGAGATGACCAGGAGGGAACAGAAGGCAATGAAGGAGAGACTGAGTGAGATAGAGAATTTTAGTGTACTAGGTAAGAACACAAAGACAGAAAATTATGAAAGAAAAAGAGGACAGAAGACATTGGGGAACACAAATATGGAGTGTGCAGCAGGACAAAAAAAGGGTACAGAGAAAGTGGGTGCCTGCTGTCCCTGTTCCTGTGCCAAATGGCGGGGCCATCGAGTGCAAGCCCAGGCCAAAACCAGACCTGACACCTGAGTATGGACTCGAGCCTAAGGCTGACCCAGCACCGAGGCACAGGGCTGACAAGGAAGACAGAGCTGCTGGACATTGAGAATGAAGAGTGTGAGGATGAAGTTGCCTCACAGGGGCAACAATAAGATAATGTCTTCCTCAACTTTGGAGGAAGCCCAGCATAAGTTTCAGAAGGCTGAGGAGAACAGGCGTAGGGTCCAGACCGGGGCCAGGGAAAGTGATTGGCTGGGTGAACTAAAAAGTAAAAGCGAGAAATGAGAGAAAGATTGCAAGAACATACTGAAGGGAGGAGACTCAAAGTGATGAGTTCTACATTAATGGTGGAGTGATTTGCAGCCATGCCCAGCGAGAGCGAGAGAGAGAAAGAGAACTGGGCAAAACTCCTCAAGGGTGAGAAAACAAGATGGAGGCCGGAAAGATGCTGGCAAGAGTGGGAGGAGGAGATAGCCAGGAAGAAGAATAAGCTGAAGAGAACCGAGAGAAATGGGCTCTGGTACGAGAAGTTGGAGGACAAACACAGCAGCCAGGGTAGTAATGAGGACAACTCACTGCCTGAAGAAGCATCTGAGGCTGAAGGTGATGAAGAGGTGGAATATCTTTAAAAGCTGCAATATGTCACTTTTTGGGCGACCTGTCCAAATTCACATAGAAATGTGAGTTATAGATCTGTCATTCTCATTTAAAGCAAGTCTAAAAAGCAGATCTGTTCTATGTGTTATTTCTATGCTGCCACTTTTTGTTTTTATACTTGTTTTTTGTCAAATAAACAAAAATTAGGTGAACTATTACAATTTTAGCAACCAGGAAATGCCGGAACAATTTCTGCATAGTGCATCTTTAACATACTGGCCCTGCTGCTGCCGAACTCAGCAGGGACAGATACAAATGTCTCTGGTACAGTTATGACAAGGAGAAAACAGACTCCAAGGAGGAGAGGAGCAAGAGGGCGATAATCATTTGGATCAATACAAGAGTCAAAGAAGATGATCTCAAGAGAACTGTGAGAAGTCCAGCTCCAGAATGCTCATGTGAAAGTTCTCTCTTAATAAATATTTTGAGGTCAATCATAATATTTGTGTCCAAACTGAATCAATTATATACTGTTCCTATCAGATACTGTTAATCCATCAGATACTATTCCCCCCTAATATGGTACATTATTGTAGACATAAGATAATATGTCAAAACAAGACACCTAAAAAAAGAAACATAGTTCAATTAGTTGCGTACATTTCAAAATGTAATTTAATGAAACAATTAAATAAAATGGAAAGAATACAGAGGGAATGTTATAGATGTTGTTATTTATTAACCCAAACCCTGGTAACCAAAGCAGGCAAGCTGAGATGTTCCCAAAGTGGCAATTCCAAAGCATAAAGGTGAACAACAAATTCAGAATGATCTGAAACAATTTCCAAAATGATCAATAAAAAAAAACAGTTGCTAATTTTCTAATGAACAGCAAAATGTCTTCCAATGTTTTTTTGTTCAGCAATTCCTGATATGTGATATAGAAAGCATTGAGCTTTTGGCAGTTATAGCAAGCCATGTGTTTACCGCACAAAACTATTGACAACCATAAGCAAACATTTGTGGTGAACGCAAATACATTTGAATTAAAAAAATAAATACAATTGTTTTGTCATCACATACACCGGATAGGTGGAGTAAAATATGTTGATTTACAGGGGCAGCCATAGTAGTATGGCACCCCTGGGGCAAATTAGGTTACAGTGCCTTGCTCAAAGGCAAGTCGACAGATTTTTCACCTTGTCGGATCAGGTATTCAAACCAGCGACCTTTCGGTTACTGGCCCAATGTGCAACAATATATAGGCGCAACAATTCTCTATAAATCCCACCAATTCAGAAATCCTGAAACCCTTTGAACGAAAATAAACTATTAACTTAAATCTTGCTCGTCATTGTCTTTTTTCACATGCCATATTCTGAAGCAGTTCCTATCTGGTATTATGCAGAGTGCCACCTTGCAGGACTCGCACTGCCAAATGGTCTTGTGCTTACACAAATGACACTGCCTCCTTCCCTCAGAAGCTTTATTACACAACGCAACAGTGATGGGATCTTTTGTGGGCACAGGACAGCACAATAAACCAACTTCCACCTCTTCCTCTTCTTCACCCTGCTTTTCATCCTGTTTTTCTCCATGCTTTTCACCCTGCCTTTCCACTCGCTGTTCGCTCGGTTGTTCCTTCTGCTCCTCCCCCCTCTCCTCCTGAACATCCCCTTTCAATGCAATGTCAGCAAGCTGCGAACACAGCTTCTCCCTGAACTGTTTTTGGGCCATGGGCTTTGTGTTCTTAGTCACGGCCATGTCCTTGTGCATGAGCCAGCTGTTCACCACAGCAACATCTACAAAGTGGTAGAAGAAGGTTTTGTACCACTTCATGGTTTTCTGGGCCACACTGTAGCATTTGATAAGGGAATCAGACAGGTCCACACCCCCCATATACTTGTTGTAGGACTTAATCGGCGCTGGGGCGGGTACAGGCTCTGTTGTCCAGGTTCCATCCTCTAACCTCTTGCGTCGTTGCACCTGCTCCTTTGCAAAGGCTTTATGGATGGTGGTACACATGATGACTGGTCGTGCGTCCATCCACTTGGTGAAGAGCAGCTCCCCGTCACGAAGCCAGCGGATGGTCCCTCTCTTTGCTCTGGGAGGCATACTGTTCTCCTGAATACCAGCGAGGCCCACACGGTTTTCACGTATGGTTCCACAAGCTCCTAATTTGTTCTTGTACAGGTCACGGAAGAGAGTTGCGCTGGTGAAATAATTATCAACGTAAATGTGGTACCCAGTGCCCAAGTGAGGGATATTCAACAGGTCCATGACAGCATCATAGCTCTCCCCTTTGCCTGAAGCAGATGGGTTCTTGCTCATAAAGACATTGAAGTCGCAGGTGTAGCCATTTCTTGAATCTGCTAAAACATACAGCTTGAATCCATACCTGTAGGGCTTGGATTTAATGTATTGTTTGAGGCTGTGGCAGGCCTTGGAGCGCACCATGCGCTCATCAATGGAAAGGTTCTGGAATGGGTGGTAGAAGGCTCTGCATGCCACCAATATCTGGTCTTTGAGAGGTTTGATTCTCATGAGCCAATCATACCCCGCAGTCCCCTTCTTCTTGTCGTTTTCCTCATCCTCTGCTGGGTCACTCATGTGCAGTGAATAGGTGATTGCCCGAAATCTTGTCATAGTCATGACTGTACGGCAAAAAGGAATACCATACAACCTGTTCGGGACCCAGTAGTCTGATACAGTGTGCACATTCAGCAGACCCATATAGATTACAATGCTGAGGTAGTTGTACATTTCCTCCACAGATACAGGTTTAAATCCCTGTTCATGTCTTCTCTTGGCATTCTTGTTGGTGTTTGAGCAGAGAGTATCAACAACGTCATTACTGAAGAAGAGCTGGAAGAGCTCTAGAACAGTGTAGTTCTTTGAAGTGTCTAGCTGGGGTCCTGGAGTCCTAGCTGGTTCAAAGGGGAACAGTTTAGGCTCTTGGTCTGGTTCATCCTCAGTCTTCCACCTCCTCTCTGACCCAATGATAAGAGGTGTGGCTGCATGAGCGTTCCTTCTGGATTTGGCAGGGCTGGATAACCAAAGGGGAGAGGATGGAGGCCTGGCCTTCTTTCTCCCCTTTTTCTGTGTTCCTTTAGGGCTGGAGATGGTTTTTCTCTTTTTTGAAGCTCTGGTCTCTATGGCTTCTGTCTCAAAGGAAAATGTGTCTTCATCCTCCCCACTGGACTCTGAAGCCTCAGTGGAGAGAGGGGAGGAACCTCTTACTCTGGGCTGTGAAGAGTCTGTCCCATTGGACAGGGAATCATTCCCATCTACAGTCTCTGAAGGTTCTGTCCAACTGTCTTCATCTTCCTCTCTGAAACGTATCAAAGACAAATAAGGATAAGAGTGAGCAAAATCAGTTAATTGTGACATCCCTAGTACATGCAAATATATAATAGTCAAGGAACAAATTTATGCGTGAGAAAATAATAATCATACCATCATTTGAAGGCATAATATCACATGTAGTGGTCAAGGGATGGCATTTTATGAGACAAGTTATAATACTGAAACTGATTCAACTCACTGGTCCAAAAGTTGATCCAACGCTTCTTTGAAATCGGAATCTATTAAGGAGGAAGACGAGGGAAACCTTACTCTGGACTGTGAAGAGACTGTCGCTTTGGGAGGGGAGTCATCCCTCCCTCTAGTCTCTGTAACTGCTGCCCTATTGCCGTCTGCAGTCTCTAAAGGTTCTGTCCAACAGTCCTTATTTTCCTCTCTGAAAACAAATCAATGAAAAAATGTAGTCAGGGTGAAGCAAAATCAGTTTATTGTGACATCCCTAGCACAAGTGAATAGCCCTTCATCTTTAATAGTCAAGAAATACAATTCTGTGATTTAAAAAAAATCATATATAATATCACATGCTTACTGTGAATGAGTGGCCCAACACAAAACACATAATTCAAGGTGTATGCTGCATTCCATAAGATTTGCACATACAGCTAGCTATATGATATGTATCCGTACTGTAGTCGTCAAGGAATGACATGTGAGAGAAGTCGTAATAGTGAAACTTATTGTACTTACAGGTCCAAAAGTTGATCCATCTCATCTTCGAAATATGATATGTTGCTGTCACATTCATAGTTTTCATCCCAGTCATTCTCTTGTACTTCCCCTCCATCCTCCTCAGTGCTGTTTTCTCGTTGCCTTTTATCCCCCCTGTATGGCATTTTAATCAAATATTCAATTAAGGGTGAGAAGATCATGCCCAATTTGTTGAACAGTGATGAGTGACATGGTAATGATTTTGAAGAGCACTAGACAACATCAATAAAGCATTCATTAGCACACACTAACCTCTTGTTGTTGCATCCAAAGAGAGAGTGTCTGGCCTGACCAATTGTGTCCAGCACCTTCTGCTCCATCATTACCCACTGGCTATCTCCACAGCCTGAAACCACAACACATACACACCAGGGGGTAAGTTTAGATCATTGAGTTACCCAGCTAACAATACCATTTCGGTTGGTACTGAAATCGGTTGGCACTCAAACTTTCTCCAACATATATAGATGTTTTATAACTTTAGCTAGATTTCTGAGTTCATAAATACAGATGACTTGAAATGGTTGTCTGACAACAGACTACACACTCCTAATATTAGGCTTTTTAGGGATTTAGGAAACAGCAATTCAAAACAAGCTATTGTTTATCAGTGAGCTAGCTGGCTTGGCTTGGCTATGATTTTCATTTGTGTCCGTGGTTAGGGTTATCAGGTCTGTCAAGCAATGCCCCCACAGTGGGACCCCATGCAGATTTCTAACCAGCTACCCCACCTAGCTAGCTAACACATTTACTGTCTGTTCACTTAGCTACCTGGTTAGTGCTGACGGCTTGCAACCATGTATTTCGTTTCTCCACGTTTAGGTGGCTAGCTGTGTTTAGGTATAATTATGCCATTACATGGTAGACGCCATACCAGAAGCATCATAAAGGTTATCTGATGGAACGAAGCACTAGCGAGTGGAACGGCGGGTGACTAGCTACAAAACAAATAGTTTAAGTCCAATCCGGGATCTTTGGAACGTCCCTACTCTAACCTTAACCATAACCTTGCCTAACTCTAACGTTAACCCTTACCGTAACCATTTACAATTGTAACTTCAATGGGGTAACGTCAGAGTTGGGACGTTCCAACGATCCAGAATAGCATTCAACAAAGCCTAAACAACACAGCGCACAACGTCATGTAATGTGACGCCAATTTTACCCACAAGCCAGCGGGCCACAGTATAAATACCAACGTCACCCCTTCTGAAATTCTTTTCCGCGCTGAACTCAGCAGTCGAAATGTGGAGGTCATATTGTGCGCTTCAAAAAAGGGTAACTATTCGATTGTTTTAACAAGGTAGTTTAACTTGAAATGAGGAACTATATACAGGTATCAAATAAAAACGCCAACATTTTGCTTGGTGGCCAGCTTTGCTATCAGTATTTGACTTGCGTGTAACGTTAAGTCAAGGTGCATGCGTGGCCTGCCATGTGTGCATGAACTTGCCAACACGAACTACTATGGCTTGGCTACATCTTTCACACAACAGCCGACTTTAATTCTACTTTACTTTACTTCAGAATCAACACATTCTAACTATTTAAGTAAATTGTCAGGATTTTAATCCGTGTCTGATGTGATGAAGAACATGTTGGTAGGGACATCTGAGACGCCTGAGGAAACGCCAACTTTACTGACAAGACATGGATTGGATTTGAACTTTTCATTCCAGTAAGACTTTGCCTGTGATATCTAACTGTCCCTCTGTAAACTTTCAGATTATGAAGTTCAACACACGTGATCCTGGATGACTAATGTATCTGCCTAATGGTTTACAATCAGGTATGGCACACATTGATGATCACTCATTGTAATTAATATTTAGCCTGTGATGAATATTTGAATAAGAGTAGTGGACAGAAGTGATTTCTGACACATTTTCAAACTGATGGCTATCTATTAAACTATGTGATTGACATGTTATGACTGGACAAATTTAATAGTGAATGTTTTCCTTTTAGATTAACTTCTTGCTGATCCAGAGCGCTCAATCCTGGTATGTTTTCATGGAAACCCTTAGCTGTTTGGATTTTTACTAGCTATGCCGTTGATTATCATTGGGAAGGATGAAGGATCTTAGATCAATGAAATGATCTACTGCCATAATTTTTCCAAAATGCCTCCCCTCTGAAACAATCTTGATTGAACTTTGTTTCAGGTTTGCCTCCAGCTGGAGTGCCATGGTCTGAACTTCCAGCCACAATGATCACCATTGATGGTGAGTCCTGTTTATTTTGGCTGCAAGCATCATTTTCAACCATCGCTGATACAATGATGACTGCATAGTTCAGCAGATTAAACATGAAGAACTATCAGCATTGTCTTTCGCTCCTATCTGATGTATCCACTGTTAAATAAGGATGTATAATTATTTTTGCTCCCTGATTCCATTTTATGAATCCACTTTATTTGATCCTCAGGTGGTATGCCTCAAGTTGGGGTCCCTTGGGTGGAACCTTTGACTCGTCATGTAACAGTTGCTGGTAAGTAGTGTTTACTGCAGCTGGGACACTCAACCGTTGCTGATACAAATGATGACCGCATAGTTCAGCAGATTAACCATGAAGAACTATCAGCATTGTCTTTCGCTCCTATCTGATGTATTGGCAATTAGATGTCATTTTAAATATGGCTTCATGCACTTCCTGACAAATTCTCGATTTCAGGCATGGCGAGATAAAAATGTGACTGATCCTGGTTCTCGCTGTCAAAATTGATGCAAGATGGACCACAAGTAAAAGTAAGCACTTGCGCAACACTGCCTTTACATTTCAACAGCCAGTGATGAAAATATTCTGCCATATGAGTACACTGATTATATTCCAACTGTTCCATTTATTTCTGGGGGTTTAATGGGGTGAATATCTTGTGCTGCTCCTGAACCCATTGCTTATTCCCACTCCAGGTTCAAGGGGGTGTTGGAAGTCGAGATGAATGTGCAATAAATTCCCCCGACACGTGAGAATCAATTGAGCGGGTATGTTTTACACATGCAAAAAACTATTTTTCAGTATCTGCCACTGGCTTTACTGAGTCAGTGTCTGACCCTTTACATGAGGGGTATATTTCAGTGGGCTCAATGAGTTGGTCTGTAATCTTACCTAAAATATTCAAAACTTTACTGTGCCCATTTCAAGATCAGCTTGAAATGGGCACAGTAATTGACTGCAACCAAAAACCATATCAGGTTTAGCTTGCTTGATGGACCTGTCAATATAGTTGTATCAATGTTATCTGGCTAATGCTAACTTGCTGATCCTGCTTTGTAGTATACCCCTCTGGTCTATGATTCATAGTTAAATTGTGGGGTTAGCAAATGATGATTCAATTCTTGAACTCTCTCCCTGAGATCTTGATGACAATAAGAATACTGATCTCTCCCCAGTGATTCCTAATGTTTCAGCCCACCAGTGACTTTATTTGTCTCACTTGTCTTTTTTTCCTTCCCTCCAGTGTTTGGTCAGGAGGGTGTTCAGGAACTGCCATTACCACTGACCTACAGTTGTCCTGAAGAAAGCAGTGCATCACTGGCTTGAATTTATAATTTAGCAATTTGTTTGGAAAGATTTTAAAATAAACCTCATTAAACTGTACATGTGTTCTACTTTAGCTTGGTAAATAAAACCAGTAAGTGTAAGTAACCTCATTGTCCAGAACCAATAAAAGGAATTTGAACATAATCAATCGGTGCCATTTTTCTTATTTGCTACATTAACTATCAGCTGAGGATATGACTCGAAGATAGTTCCTATATATCAATGGTAGGTGCAGTATGATGCTTCAGGCAAGCGATAATACCATTTTGAGTCCTTTGGCAAATTTGTGTTGCTAATTTCTTGAATACAGTATGGTACATTAGCCGTACCACAGCATCCAAGGGCTCAGCTTCCCTGTCAACCAATGAAAATCGGACATTTGTTCAGAGTAGACCGATTGGCCAGACGGACAGGGAGTGGGGAAACTGCATTTAGCAGGGTGGCCAACTATCATTTTAAATTGAACAAGCCACGCCATGCGAGGGTCGATGCTATTCAGTGCACTGATTGCACTAGCCAGTGCCGAACCATCGCTGTATTTTAAAGAGCAGTTTGAAGATGGGGGTGAGTTCCATTAATTTCGTGTAGGCTGCCGTTATTGCCAGTTATCTGGAAATGTCGAACTAGCCTAGCTAGTTTACAGCTAACTGTCAGAGCTAATCTTACCATAATGATGCCACGATAGTAGCTAGCTGTGCTTAGACGCAATAATGCATATATAGTTTACTTAAGCCACAGTCGCTTACAAAAATGGTGGCTGGCTAGCTATCAAGTTAGCCAGCTAATTAAATGTATCTACCTAGCCAATGGGTGACGCTAGCCTAGTGCTTGAATAAACCATCAACGTTAGCTAAATTTGTATTCAACTATGCCAATATTGTGGCCTTTCTAGTATTTGATTCTGTTTTTGCTGTCAGATGCTTGGACTACCCGGTGGGTTGAATCCAGCCATAGGTCTGACTACGGGAAATTTCTCCTGACACCTGGGAAATTCTATGGAGATCCAGAGAAAGACAAAGGTAGCTATCGTGTCATGAACCTGAGGCTTCATGCAGTTTAAAGTGCACGCTAAAAATAAGCTTGTCCAATGTTTTGATTCCTCTGACGTTAAGACCATGTGATAAAATATTTGGATTCAACTTTTAATCCAGAGAAGTCAGTTAAGAACAAATTATTTTACAGTGACTGCCTACACCTCATCTGGTCAGTCAGTTTTGTGACCCCACCATTGTTCTGAGAATTTCAGAATCAGTCTCTTTACACATTTTTGCTTTTCCTCTCGACTGTGGAGCAGGAGGCAACTCTGAAGTTGAAACAGTCCAAAACATATCTTATTCCCCTCAGGTCTCCAGACCAGCCAGGATGCCCACTTCTACTCTTCTTCTGCTCGATTTGAGCCCTTCAGCAACCAGGGCAAGACCCTGGTGATCCAGTTCACTGTGAAGCACGAGCAGAACATCGACTGTGGGGGAGGCTACATCAAACTATTCCCCGCTGACCTCGACCAGGCAGACATGCATGGAGACTCCAAATACAACATCATGTTCGGTAAAGTCCATTACCAATGAGATAATGATGGTACTAGCAAAATGATTGATAACCACTTAGTTACACTGTACCCCCCCTCATTCAACATTTAGATCAATTGTTCAGGTTGTATATTTAATTTGTACTGCTAATCATAGTGGTTTTCCCATATCCAGGTCCAGACATCTGTGGCCCAGGCACCAAGAAAGTTCATGTCATTATCAACTACAAGGGCAAGAATCACCTCATCAGCAAGGACGTCAGGTGCAAGGTAAAGCATATGTCACAAATGAGCTTTTTTCGACATGTGACGTCCACATTGGGTGGATCAAATCAATCTTCTTTATTTTGTTTTCCAGGATGATGAGTACACTCATCTGTACACTCTGATCCTGAACCCTGACAACACGTACGAGGTGAAGATTGACAACAAGAAAGTGGAGTCTGGAAGTCTGGAGGAGGACTGGGATATTTTGCCCCCTAAGAAGGTCAAGGACCCAGAGGCTGTGAAGCCAGACGACTGGGACGAGAGGGAGAGGGTGGAGGACCCCGACGATAAGAAACCAGAGGTGGGTAGATAACGGTAGACACCATTTCTGTCTAGAGACCCATGGCTGTTTCTGCATTCAACAATGCTAGCAAGCCACATTATTGTATTGGCAGGACAATGGCAGAAACTGACTGGCCGACCAGGTATCTAGCCAGCTATTCTTGATGCAAAAGCAATCCCTTTTGTCAATCTTTTATGAGTAGAATGTCTCTCATGATTTTCACTTTGTTAATGTGGGATTAATGATTCAATGTTGTCATTTGTCAGGACTGGGATAGGCCAGAGAACATTGCTGACCCTGACGCTAAGAAGCCTGAGGATTGGGACAATGAGATGGACGGTGAATGGGAGCCACCCATGGTCTCCAACCCTGACTATAAGGCAAGCAGTCAAACGCTTCATAACTGGGGCTAAGGTGTTTCCTGGCCCTATACACATGACAAGACCACATTTCCTTTTTTGATAATGAGACATCGAGTATGACAGTAGTTTTCTCTATTGCCACTTCAGTCATATGAACAGCTGTTTAATTGATTTGTTTGCCTTCTCAGGGTGAATGGAAACCCCGCAAGATCGATAACCCTGACTACAAGGGCAAATGGGTGCATCCTGAGATTGACAATCCAGAATACAGCGCAGACTCTGAAATATACAGATTCGACAGCATCGGCGTCATTGGCCTGGACCTGTGGCAGGTACTGTGGAGGACCTTATTCAGTCGTTTCAATACCTTAATTATTGACACGTAATGCTAAAGAGTGGAATCTTATTGAAAAGTATTCCGTTTGTGATCATTATTTACAAAGGCTCTATTTTTCCTTTTTAATTGAAAAGAGAAAATGCATCCCTGAAATAATATTTTTGCCCAGAAATATTTGGAGTAATTCAGACATGTTCATTGCTGTCACAGGTGAAATCTGGGACCATCTTCGATAACTTCCTGATCACAGACGACGCTACGCTGGCAGAAGAGGTTGGCAATGAGACCTGGGGTCAGACTAAGGTCAGTGGTACTCACCTCTCAGGTTCAAACTTTGATACATACCCACTGGGCACAGACGTCAATTCAACGTCTATTCCACATTGGTTCAACGTTATTTCATTAAAATGATGTGGAAACAACGTTGATTCAAACAGTGTGTGCCCAGTGGGTATTCACACTGGTGTCTCTTGAGTCGCATTCCCCTAACCCCAATTTGTTATCTGACAATTTGTTCCCTGACAATTTGTTAAAGGATTATTTGTCTGAATAAATTCACTAGTTTGGTTTCAGATCCTTATGAAGACATATTTGCAACGTTGCCTAACAGCACACTACAAAATGTAAAAATGCTAATTCCTGTGGTTTGTTAAAATGGCTGTCTCTGTTTCATGTTTTGTAGGATCCAGAGAAAAAGATGAAGGTGTCCCAGGAGGAACATGAGAGGAAGAAACTAGAGGCGGAAGAGATGGGGAGGAAAGAGCAGACAAAAGACGAGCCTGAAGAAGAGGAGGAGGAAGAAGAAAAGGAGGAAGAGTTAGAGGACCGTGAAGTGGAAGAAGAAGAGACTGGAGCAGAGGAAGAAGAGGAGGAAACAGACTCTATAAAGGATGAACTTTAGAGGACTCTGACTTTCTCATTGGGGTGAATCTTCCTTTGAGCCTGGGAGGGATTATGCGTCATTTCGCTTTACCATCCAGTCAGTCAGGCCTCAAAGTAATGTTGAGAGAAGGGGCGGTGAAGAAGTCATTTACGTTTTACGGCAAAATCTTTGACATTTTTTATTTTATGTTTTTTATTTATTAGATATTGATTTTGACTCACTGGTTTATCGCCTTATTAACTAAGGCGGTAAACCAGTGAGTCAAAACTAACCTATTTCTTGTAAGTATGCTTTTAATTGTCTGTTGCTCCACCAAATATCACAGATGATAATTGAATGAAGCTTGTGTGTTTTGTTTTCTTAATTCACATTGAGTGAATATGTACGCCATATGAATTCTACGCAACCTTGTCATGCATAGCGATAGTTTCCCATTCATTCAATGTCCATTTGCTAACTAAATGCAGTCACATACTGACATAATATTAGGTAGAAGTAGCATCTATAACCTCACCATGGCCAAATTCATTCACCAACCTCTATTCCATTGACATTCAGCCATGAACTACTGTAGCCAAGTCAAACGTTTACTCCATTGTGAGTTTTCACTGTTGTATTTTGTCTCGCACAGTAACCTCATACTTCCTAATGTTGTAGCCTATTGCATTTGTTCCCCCTTATTGTTTTTGTAGATATTTGTAACCTTATTTGGGAAATTATGACGATTACAGATATTGTTGTGCAAAAATACTGTATAGTAGTAAAAAAAGAGGGTTGTTTGGATTTTACATGTGTAAAGTGTTCCCTTTGTTACAAATCATCGTCATAGCCTATATAATAATAATAATAATACACTCTTTAGGCTACAGGCAATTAGAAGCCAAGCTAATTAAGTAGCACCATATGCTTCGAGGCATTTTTCTACAGACCAGAATTAATGACAAACATTGACAGCCTTTCATAAAATCTCCTAAGAAAGTGTTTTTCTTCCTCTGTGTGTTGGGAGTTATTGCCTTGCTATTTATAGGATAATGAGAAAGGCACAGAGTTTAATTTATTCTATTGCGGCTACTGTCACTCCAAAGTGCATATTTGTATCACCAACATTCAGCAGCATCCTGTCTCTTGGTCCAATGTGACTTATTGGAGGTTTATCTGCGACGGCATAATAGCCTGTTATAAATATACATTTTTCATCATACAAAGGTCTGTATAACTTCTGTCATGTAGCACAGTGACAACTTAAACAGCGCAAATCAATTATGTTTGTACCGCGTCTCTGAACTCATCCAGTCTGAAGGGTCGACTCCCCCACGTGATGAAAAAGCAGCAACTGTACCTCTCAATGATGGAGTCGGAAGAGGCAAGGATAAATGGTCAAATTTAGGAGCAGCGCCAGTTTACTAAAAACAGAGTCGACCACGGTTATTTCAAGGTAGATAACCGAACTAGCCAAAGGGATCCCACCTTGTGCTCGGGATCGCAGCCAAGATCTAGTCGGGTACCTGGGGATGCGATGGGAGAGAGAGCACCGCAGAGATGATGCGTTTTATGCTGGATTGCTTGCGGACGCCAAGGCAACGGGCACCCTGCAGTGAGAGGTTGGTAACGATAATGATTAGGAAATGCATAGTTGACGAAAATCTCCTTGTAGACCTACGTACATTGACCCATCATCCATAATAGATTGAGTTCGTGTTCATTTCTGACCCATCTATGCAATTTCAGTAATATCATTTTTGAAGGGATGCTTTTTTATGAATGGCCAGTAAGAGGCAATAAAGCAGCGAGTGTTTCACCTCTTCTCAATGTACAGTAGCTGGTTTATGCATGCAATATTTTATATTTTAAACAGACAGCAATTGGTTAATTTAAAATTGACTGGAATTAATTAAATTCTAAAATGGAATTCTTGACCATCACGAAAATATTAATAGGACGCCATACATTTATAGTAGGCTAATGAATTGCCTTTTAACTGCACATTGTATTATTTTTTGCATACCTGCCATTTATGATGATATTTTATATAAGCCTACTGTATACTACATTAAAGAAAAGTTGCAGTGTAGAATTTGCATTGGGCCAAATGTTTAAACTCTTTCATAGAACTGTATTGTATTGAACTGCACAATTGGTGAGAGTCGTCAGGTGAGCCAATAGTGTTGCGTTAACACTGCAGTCCTATTTATATTACAGTCATTCTCAAATGAGGCTATTTTACTACAGCCCTCTGAGCCCTGAGATTTTCACCTGGCAGTCAGGCTTCAAATTGGAAAGTCACAGCACATAGGCATGGCCCATACTGCAGCTTGGAGAAAACAGTCATTGGCATAGAGAGACAGCGGGGTTAAGTGTAACACAGCACTGTGATATTAACTCTGCAATGACAGATACATTCGGTGTCATGGAAATGGTTAAGGAACAGCATGTCCTTGAGGAATGGCACATTCCCATTATTACTTCTGAGTGTTAACCTTTCACGGTGCTAAATCAGGTATGGGAGGAGGAGAATTACAGTGTGAGAAGAGTAGGAAGAGGTAGTTCATTCTCCTGTCAAGGATGGGCAAGCTTTTTATGTCTTCCCTGGAAATACAACTGCCCTTCTCTTTCATGTCCTCTCCTTCTCTCATCCCTCACTTCCCTCCCTCCCTCTCTGACTCATTCTCCATCTACACGCAATCCCTTTGCACATACTCAGTTGGTATATTCTCACTCTCTCTCTCCCCTTCTCCCTCCCTCTTTTGCTTCTTGGTGACCACACACACACACACACACACACACACACACACACACACACACACACACTCTCACACACACACACACACACACACACACACACACACACACACACACTCACACTCACACTCACACTCACACACGTGTTCACGGACAGCCTGCCTCTGGTTCCATATGCTATGTCTGTTTGACTGACATACTAAAGAGAATGGATGGAGTGGAGATGGAGGATGGGGAAGAGGGGAAGAGGGAAGAGGGAGGTGGAGATGGAGGAAAGGGAGGATGGTTAGGTGCAGCCCTCGTCAAACATTCCTGTCTTCTCTGCCGGTCCCCCAGGGACCAGGACTTTGTGGAACAGGACGAGGGTGTCATTCAGAAGACTGGAGAAATCAAAGTAAGACTGCACGTTTCTTATATTGTCATCTGTGTGTGTGTGTGTATGTGCATGTGTGTGTGTGTGTGTGTTTGAATGATTGTGTATGTGTGTGAGTGTGCTTGTGTGCGTTTGAATGTGTGTATGTGTGAATGTGTGTGCATGAGTCTGTGCATGTGCTCTCCTGTTTCACTGCTTAAGGTGGTTGATCAAGACACCTCCCACTGGACACAGATATCAGTTCAACGTCTAATTTTGATTTACATTTGGTTGAGTTGTCAACTAACGTGAATTCAATGTGAGATCAACAACAAATGTCACCATGTCATTGGATTTAGGTTAAAAAAACAAAATGACCTTACGTTGATGACATTTTGCAAATCCAGTTAGTTTCCCATGTTGATTCAACGTCATCACTTAGATTGTTTGGGTTGAAATGACGTGGAAACAACGTTGATTCAACAAGTTTTTGCCCAGGGGGATGGCTTTCAAATGGCACCACACATTTTATTAGTATTTTTTTATTTAACTAGGCAAGTCATTTAAGAACAAATTCTTATTTACAATGACGGCCTACCAAATCAAATTAAATCAAATTTTATTGGTCACATACACATGGTTAGCAGATGTTAATGCGAATGTAGCGAAATGCTTGTGCTTCTATTTCTGACTGTGCAGTAATATCTCACAAGTAATCTAACAATTTCCCAACAACTACCTAATACACACAAATCTAAAGGGGTGAAGGAGAATATGTACATATAAATATATGGATGAGTGATGGCCAAGCGGCATAGGCAAGGTGCAATAGATGGTATAAAATACAGTATATACATATGATATGAGTAGTGTAAGATGTGTAAACATTATTAAAGTGGCATTATTTAAATGGCATTGTTTAAAGTGACTAGTGATCCATTTATTAAAGTGACCAGTGATTGGGTCTCAATTTAGGCAGCAGCCTCTCTGAGTTAGTGATTGCTGTTTAGCAGTCTGATGGCCTTGAGATGTTTTTCAGTTTTTTCAGTTTTTGATGCACCTGTACTGATCTCGCCTTCTGGATGGTAGCGGTGTGAACAGGCAGTGGCTCAGGTGGTTGTTGTCCTTGATGATCTTTTTGGCCTTCCTGTGACATCGGGTGCTGTAGGTGTCATGAAGGGCAGGTAGTTTGCCCTCGGTGATGTGTTGTGCAGACTGCACCACCCTCTGGAGAGCCTTGCGGTGCAGTTGCTGTACCAGGCTGTGATACAGCCCAACAGGATGCTCTCGATTGTGCGTCCGTAAAAGTTTGTCAGGGTTTTGTGTGACAAGCCAAAGTTCTTCAGCCTCCTGAGGTTGAATAGGCACTGTTACGTCTTCTTCACCACACTGTCTGTGTGGGTGGACCATTTCAGTTTGTCTGTGATGTGTACGCCGAGGAACTTAAAACATTCCACCTTCTCCACTGCTGTCCCTTCGATATAGATAGGGGGGTGCTCCCTCTGATGCTTCCTGAAGTCCACGATCATCTGCTTTGTTTTGTTGACGTTGAGTGAGAAGTTGTTTTCCTGACACCACACTCCGAGTGCCCTCACCTCCTCCCTGTAGGCCGTCTCGTCGATGTTGGTAATCAACACTGTTGTGTCGTCTGCAAACTTTATGATTAAGTTGGAGGCATGCATGGCCACGCAGTCATGGGTGAACAAGGAGTACAGGAGGGGGCTGAGCACGCACCCTTGTGGGGCCCCGGTGTTGAGGGTCAGCGAAGTGGAGATGCTGTTTCCTACCTTCACCACCTGGGGGCGGCCCATCAGAGAGTCCAGGACCCAATTGCACAGGGCGGGGTTGAGACCCATGGCCTCCAGCTTGATGATGAGCTTGGAGGGTAGTATGGTGTTGAATGCTGAGCTGTAGTCAATGAACAGTATTCTTACATAGGTATTCCTCTTGTCCAGATGGGATAGGGCAGTGTGCAGTGTGATGGCGATTGCATCGTCTGTGGACCTGTTGGGGCGGTATGCAAACTGAAGTGGGTCTAGGGTGGCTGGTAAGGTGGAGGTGATATGATCCTTGACTAGTCTCTCAAAGCACTTCATGATGACAGAAGTGAGTGCTACGGGGTGGTAGTCATTTAGTTCAGTTATCTTTGCCTTCTTGGGTACAGGAACAGTGGTGGCCATCTTGAAGCATGTGGGGACAGCAGACTGGGACAGGGAGAGATTGAATATGTCCGTAAACACACCAGCCAGCTGGTCTGCGCATGCTCTGGGGACGCGGCTAGAGATGCCGTCTGGGCCAGCAGCCCTGCAAGGGTTAACACATTTAAAGATTTTACTCACGTCGGCCACGGAGAAGGAGTGGGAGGGCAGTCCTTGTTAGTGGGCCGCGACGGTGGCACTGTATTACTCTCAAGTCACTGGTACATCTAGTCACTGGTACATCCTGCTTGAGTTTCTGCCAATGAAACGGTAGGAGCAAGATGGCGTCGTGGTCGAATTTGCCGAAGGGAGGGCTTTGTAAGTATCGCAGAAGTTAGAGTAGCAGTGATTAAGTGTATTACCCCCGCGCGTAGTGTAATCATTATGCTGATAGAATTTAGGTAGCCTTGTTCTCAAATTTGCTTTGTTAAAATCCCCAGCTACAATAAATGCAGCCTCAGGATATATAGTTTCCAGTTTACATAGAGTCCAGTGAAGTTCCTTGAGGGCCGTCTTGGTGTCTGCTTGAGGGGGAATGTACACATCTGTGACGATAACTGTCGAGAATTCTTTTGGTAGGTAATATGGCTGGCATTTGATTGTAAGGAATTCTAGGTCGGGTGAGTAGAAGGACTTGAGTTCCTGTATGTTGTTATGATTACATCATAAGTCGTTTATCATGAAGCATACACCCCCAACCTTCCTCTTCCCAGAGAGGTGTTTATCTCTGTCGGCGCGATGCATGGAGAAGCCCGATGGCTTCATATCCCGAGAGAGCCATGTTTCCGTGAAACAGAGAATGTTACAATCTATGATGTCTCTCTGGAAGGCAACCCTACCCTCGAATTTCATCTACCTTGTTGTCAAGAGACTGGACATTGGCGAGTAGTATACTCCGGAGCGGTGGACGATGTGCACATCTACGGAGCCTGACCAGGAGGCCGCACCGTCTGCCCCTTCTGCGGCACCGTTGTTTTGGGTCGGCTTCTGGGATTAGATCCATTGTCTTGGGTGGTGGTCCAAACAGAGGATCTGCTTCGGGAAAGTCGTATTCCTGGTTGTAATGTTGGTAAGTTGACGTCGCTTTTATATCCAATAGTTCTTCCCGGCTGTATGTAATAAGACTTAAGATTTCCTGGGGTAACAATGTAAGAAATAATAGATAAAAAAAACAAAATACTGCATAGTTTCCTAAGGACTCGAAGTGAGGCGACCATCTCTGTCGGAGCCATCTTTACCCCGGCCAAACCCTAACCCTGGGTCAATTATGCGCTGCCCTATGGGATTCCCAATCACGGCCTGTTGTAATACAGACTGGAATCGAACCAGGGTCTGTAGTGACGCTCTAACACTGAGATGCAGTGCCTAAGACCGCTGCACAACTCGGGAGCCCTAAAACATGAGAATACAGTACTGTATGTAATATGTTTGTTAGCTGAGAGGCCTCTGTGTTGTTGTGTGATTCTGTGTATAAGGATTGGAAGGCGTGCCGAGATTAAAGTACAGGTATTTGTATTCCTTCGGGAAATCGGTAGCCTTTAATGAGCAGATTCCATTTTCCTTTACGCATCTCTTATTGCCAGTTTTTAGAGAAGGCTATCTTTGTATTTACAGAGCCAAATGCATACACAGTACCATCAGGCCATTAGAACACAGATCATATCTACTGGTGTTCTTCAGCATCATAGGAAAGACCATCATTATGTTAACTACTATACACTTTGAACGCTTTCAGTGCACCACTGCCTGCTGGGATGACATTGTGATGTATGATATTTTATTTTTGTAACCCAGCAACAACCTGGTATGGAGCTCTATATCCCCCGGCAACACCATTTCTCTAATTTCTGAGAGGTGGCCCAAAAACTGATTTCCTATCTCTCGGCTAGTGGTATTATTAAAAAAGATTATTGTTGCAGATGTCTATGCTACTGGGCCCGTATTAAAAAGATTATTGTTGCAGATGTCTATGCTACTGGGCCCGTATTAAAAAAGTATATTGTTGCAGATGTCTATGCTACTGGGACCGTATTAAAAATTATTATTGTTGCAGATGTCTATGCTACTGGGCCCGTATTAAAAAAGATTATTGTTGCAAATGTTTATGCTACTGGGCCCGTATTAAAAAATATTATTGTTGCAGATGTCTATGCTACTGGGCCCGTATTAAAAAAGCAGTGCTGATCTAGGATTAGGTAATTTATGAATACAGTCCCTGATCCACTGGGTTTTCTGATGTCAAATAGCTGCAACGTATTTGGTGTTTTTGGTATTTATTAGGATGCCCATTAGCCGTTGCAAAAGCATCAGCTACTCTTCCTGGGGTCCATATGAAACATGACATAATACATATTACAGAACATTATTTGTCAAGGACTGAAATACATACATTTAAAACATCACACATAGCCTACATATTAGTACATACACACAATATCTAGGTATAATACATAGTACAGTGCAAATTACAATACAATATATATAAATTACTACCTAAATGACTACCGACACGTAGCACTCACGTCTGTAGCCATGAAATGCTTTGAAAGGCTGGTCATGGCTCACATCAACACCATTATCCCAGAAACCCTAGACCCACTACAACTTGCATACCGCACCAACAGATCCACAGATGATGCAATCTCTATTGCACTCCACACTGCCCTTTCACACCTGGACAAAAGGACCACCTGTGTGAGAATGCTATTCATTGACTACAGCTCAGCGTTCAACACCATAGGCCTGCCATCCAGGACCTCTATACCAGGCAGTGTCAGGGGAAGGCCCTAAAAATTGTCAAAGACTCCAGCCACCCTAGTCATAGACTATTCTCTCTGCCTCCGCATGGCAAGCGGTACTGGAGCGCCAAGTCTAGGTCCAAGAGGCTCCTAAACAGCTTCTACCCCCAAGCCAAAAGACTCCTGAACAGCTAATCAAATGGCTACCCAGACTATTTACATAATGCTTTTAGTTTTTGAGATATTTAGCACCAGCCTATTGCTAGTTACCCATTCTAAAACTGACTGGAGCTCTATGTTAAGTGAATCATTTTTTTTTGGTTTACTGTTGCAGCCGACGTGTATACTGTTGAGTCATCAGTGTACATAGACACAGGCTTTATTCAAGGTCAGTGGAAGGTCATTTGTAAAACAGAAAACAATAATGGCCCTAGCCGGCTTTCCTGTGGTACACCACACACAACTGAATTAGCATGAGAGAGGCTTCCATTAACAAAAACACTCTGTGTTCTATTAGATAGGTAACTCTCAATCCATAATAAGGCAGAGGATGCAAATCCATAACACCTACAGTGGGGCAAAAAAGTATTTAGTCAGCCACCAATTGTGCAAGTTTTCCCACTTAAAAAGATGAGAGGCCTGTAATTTTCATCATAGGTACACTTCAACTATGACAGACAAAATGAGAAAGAAAAAAATCCTGAATATCACATTATAGGATTTTTAATGAATTTATTTGCAAATTCTGGTGGAAAATAAGTATTTGGTCAATAACAAAAGTTTATCTCAATACTTTGTTATATACCCTTTGTTGGCAATGACACAGGTCAAACGTTTTCTGTAAGTCTTCACAAGGTTTTCACACACTGTTGCTGGTATTTTGGCCCATTCCTCCATGCAGATCTCCTCTAGAGCAGTGATGTTTTGGGGCTGTCGCTGGGCAACACGGACTTTCAACTCCCTCCAAAGATTTTCTATGGGGTTGAGATCTGGAGACTGGCTAGGCCACTCCAGGACCTTGAAATGCTTCTTACGAAGCCACTCCTTCGTTGCCCGGGCGATGTGTTTGTGATCATTGTCATGCTGAAAGACCCAGCCACGTTTCATCTTCAATGCCCTTGCTGATGGAAGGAGGTTTTCACTCAAAATCTCACGATACATGGCCCCATTCATTCTTTCCTTTACATGGATCAGTCGTCCTGGTCCCTTTGCAGAAAAACAGCCCCAAAGCATGATGTTTCCACCCCCATGCTTCACAGTAGGTATGGTGTTCTTTGGATGCAACTCAGAATTCTTTGTCCTCCAAACACGACGAGTTGAGTTTTTACCAAAAAGTTATATTTTGGTTTCATCTGACCATATAACATTCTCCCAATCCTCTTCTGGATCATCCAAATGCTCTCTAGCAAACTTCAGACGGGCCTGGACATGTACTGGCTTAAGCAGGGGGACACGTCTGGCACTGCAGGATTTGAGTCCCTGGCGGCGTAGTGTGTTACTGATGGTAGGCTTTGTTACTTTGGTCCCAGCTCTCTGCAGGTCATTCACTAGGTCCCCCCGTGTGGTTCTGGGATTTTTGCTCACCGTTCTTGTGATCATTTTGACCCCACGGGGTAAGATCTTGCATGGAGCCCCAGATCGAGGGAGATTATCAGTGGTCTTGTATGTCTTCCATTTCCTAATAATTGCTCCCACAGTTGATTTCTTCAAACCAAGCTGCTTACCTATTGCAGATTCAGTCTTCCCAGCCTGGTGCAGGTCTCAATTTTGTTTCTGGTGTCCTTTGACAGCTCTTTGGTCTTGGCCATAGTGGAGTTTGGAGTGTGACTGTTTGAGGTTGTGGACAGGTGTCTTTTATACTGATAACAAGTTCAAACAGGTGCCATTAATACAGGTAACGAGTGGAGGACAGAGGAGCCTCTTAAAGAAGAAGTTACAGGTCTGTGAGAGCCAGAAATCTTGCTTGTTTGTAGGTGACCAAATACTTATTTTCCACCATAATTTGCAAATAAATTCATTTAAAATCCTACAATGTGATTTTCTGGAATTTTTAAAATATTTTTGTCTGTCATAGTTGACGTGTACCTATGATGAAAATTACAGGCCTCTATCATCTTTTTAAGTGGGAGAACTTGCACAATTGGTAGCTGACTAAATACTTTTTTGCCCCACTGTACGTTTAAAAAAAAAAATTTGTTATGATCAATGACATCAAAAGCTGCACTGAAGTCTAACAAAACAGCTCCCACAATCTTCTTACTATTAATTTCTTTCAGCCAATCATCAGTCAGTTGTGTCAGTGTTGAGTGCCCTTCCCTATAAGCATGCTGAAAGTCTGTTGTTAATTTGTTGTCTGTAAAATAACTTTGTATTTGATCAAACAGCATTTTTTACCACAAAGTCAGAGTGCAGAATGAACTGCTTCTACATGCATAGATTCATGATAGATGCATTGTACCATTGTGAAGGTTACTCAAGTGAATTAACTTCCCCTCATCCAAGATAGCAACTGACATTAAGTACATTTCAGATTTGGTTGGCAAGATAGCAAGTTGGCCTTAAATTGTCTCTGCGTCAGCTTGCTATCTGGGATAATGTCCCAAAATGATTACAACTTGATCCCCCGTTGTTAACTCTTAGGGCCTTGAGCAGAAGGGCTGAAATCCTTTCCAGACATTAACCAACTGTCAGGATGAGCTGTGCATATTGTGCCTGAGTGAAGCAGCTCTCTCTTGGTATATACAGGTCTAAGTCACTACAGTGAGATTTTCTCTCAGCTCTACTTCTTTCAGTAGTTATAAATATACTACATAGCTCTTTAGTCTTTAGTCTGAAAATAGAACCCTCAAAGTGTGACACGCCAGAGGTTGAAGTGTTGATGGTGCCTGTGAATATAAAGTGATTTATCCGCGTTAGTACAGCACGTTGTCATTCATAACACCTCTTATTGTAGTGTATCGAGAAGCTCATTATCAGAATGCTCATGCGTGTAGAGCCCTTGATACTCTTTAGGAAAGTCTGAAGTGCCTCTCTCTCTCTCTCTCTCTTTCTCGCACCCCCCCCCCTCTTGGCAGTTTTCCCCCCCGCCGGTTTATTTTCTAGTCATTCCTCTTTTTAGAATGGAGATCATGTTTGATACTGCTTTGTAAAATTAATGGAAAAGGATCGCCTCAAGTAAGCTTTATTTCTGCAGTGAAAGGGACTTTGCATAGTTGTCTGTCTCTAGCCTCTATTTCCTCAGCTTTTCAGTAACTACTGATATCTCTTCTCTCTCCCTCTCTCCCTCTCTATCTCTCCCTCTCTCTCTCTCTCTCCCTCTCTCCCTGTCTCTCTCTCTCCCCTCCCTCCTTTCTCTGTCTTTGCTGCCTCTACTCCATCTGCCCCTTGTTTTTTTAAACTCTCCTTCTTCTCTGTCTGTGTCTCTCTTTCTCTCTCCATTCCCTCTCTACATGTCCTTCTGTTCTTTCCATCCCTCCATTCTCTCACTACTCCAATTCTATCTGCCCCTGCTGTCCCTCCATCGCTCTCTCCTACCCTTCATCCCACCACTCCATCCATACTTCCATCCATCCCTCCCTCCACCTGCCTGTGTGTTCCACCCCACCAGGACCTGCAGGATGCAGTGCAGCAGGAAGTCATTGAGCTACAGGAGCAGCGGGGCGACCGCCAGGAACTGGAGGAGACCCTGGAGAAGCTGGAGCAGCACAGGGTGGAACTGGAGGAGCAACTCAAACTGACCAGGCTGGAGTGCGTCCAGGAGAGCCAGCAGGTCAGACACACACAGAGATGACAGCTGCTACGACTACTGTTACTGAATAAAACATAACAAATAACCGTTTTTATGCATGATGATCATTTCTATCAGTGAATGTTTATTGCATGTTTTGTAATTCTTATTCAGTCATCTATGCTATGATGGTGAGACACTGAACCATAAAGACATTTACCAACCATAGACAGACTTGGTTGGTTTGTGGTCAGTTCAGACCTCTTCTCCAATCTTCAAATGAATAAAGATTTTATTAATGAAAATGATTCTTGCTACCCTTCACGGCTCCGAAGTTAGGTCCCTCTGACTCTGCTGTCTACTCCTTCTCTCCTCCTCTGTCCCCTGTCCCTACTCTTCCCAATACAGATCCTGTCCTTGCAGGCGGAGGAGGTGGCCAGGGAGACAAAGGTGGAGGAGTATGAGCGGGAGCTGGCCAGGGCCAGGAGGAAACTCAAACAGCTGAAGATGGAGGTCAGAAAGGCCCAGGGGAAGGTGGAGGAGGCGGGTGAGCGCACCATTCCTCTGGAGGAGTCCATCAGCCAATCATACGAGGAGATTTTACAGGTGGGTATGTCTTTATATGTCCCACTCTGGCTATGAACTCAATGAATTGTACTTCGAAATGATTGCTATAGAAGCACTGGATTGATGACAGCATTCCGACAGGCTGGTCTTTCATGTATCCAGTCAATAATCCAGTCCTGCAGTTTTGAAAAGGGACAGTGGTCACAAAAGACAGCATACATGCCCTGGGCTATGGTCACAAGGGAGAGCATTCAAGAGAGCATTCAAGGTTGAAAAGCCCATTAAGTGAATTGGACCATGGCCTCAGATTTTTCCTGCCACTGCGTCTCCTGCTGTACTCCTCACATGGCAGCTGGAAGCCTGGTAGCAGTAGCTAATAAGATAGTCTCGCTTGCCAGGCTTCTAGGGTTCTCCTAGAATGCCAGGATGCAGAGTGAATATGAGAATATGGTATCACAGGAGGCTTGTGAGGGGAGGATGGCTCATAATAAATAATGGAATGGAGTGAATGGAATGGGATCAAACACATGGAAGCTATGTGTTTGATGTGTTTGATACCATTCCAGCCATTACTATGAGCCCGTCCTCCCAACCGCCTGTGTAATCAGGCTATATGCGTGTGTGATAGACTGGGGTTCAAACCCAGGTCTCCTGCGACTGTGTTAGCCCGCTGAGCTAAAGCTTCAGGTCTCAGGCAAAGGTACTCATTACAGGAGCATGGTTCCAAACCACCTCGGTTACATGACACTACTAATATAAAACGGTTCAGTCAGACCAGCAGGTGGTGGTGATTCTGTGTTATTTCAGTCCCCTGCTGACAGGTGATTCATGTGTAGCCTTCATCATGCCTCCAGTGTATTGATCTGTGTTGTCATGGCAGCTGCACCATGCAGACAAGCTCCAAACCCCCTGTGGAACTGGAAGGGTGAAGAGGCTGGTCACATTGATCCGTTATGTGTGCCATTAATCCTCCATGTTGATTTTTGCTCCTGTTAATCATACTGCGACTTTAGAGAAAAGCCTTCAAGTTGTAGTAGACCAATATTTAATATCAGCTGGATTTCTTTTGTTTGCTGATGTTTACCAGAGATCATTTTTTAAACAGATAACTGTCTGGTTGGTTCAGAGATTTAAAAAGGTCTGTGTTATTGGATAGACAAGCATAGTGTCTTTCACCAGCCGTGTGTCTGGTACTTAGGGCCAACCACTTGGCCTTCCCCGAGCCAAGTGGAGCATCTCGTCCTGTTCCGGGCAAAGCTAACACATATATAGACTTCTCTGAGATGTATCATATGTATTCGACGAATAGTGGCTTTCGTTGATGTCTGCTGTGGATTAGGAGGAGCAGACGTTCAGTACACTGAGGAGTGAGCGGACTGGAGATGCAACACTGCCAGACCACCAGCAAGTGGAGTCAAACGACACATCTCCCAGCAGCCTCAGGACAGAGGACGGAACTCTGGACGTACCCGATGTACCAGCCAGGTCATGGGGAAGGAGCCAATCACTGCCTGTCTACGCTGAAATCCTGGTATGTGTCATACAAATGGGTTTAAATCCCACATGATGTCCATCATAACCATACAATTTGGGATAGCTTGAATTTTGGCTATTCTCTCTTCTCACAGGCAAACCTTGGGTGCGCAGCTCGCGCTAAGGACGGATTGTCTTATACACAAGAAGAGGAGGAGGAGGAGACACCTGTACCAAGCACACCAAAGGTATGGCTACCAACTAAGTAAATTATTGTAAACCAATAATCTTTTGGAGAGACTGGCAAATGACTAAATTAATCTTTCACTGCACTGGGCTGTATCACGGTCACCCAGAGTGTTTCTTGGTAGTCTTAAACAAATCTACTTTGAAACGGAAGTATACACCTCACACACATGGTTGTGGACTTAAACAAAAGAAGACACCTGTACCATGTCAGATATACAGTTGAAATGTATTCCATTTTGAGTTTCAATCCCAAAATTACACTTTATGTACATCACAGAGGACTGAACTATAACAACACTGTTTGACATAGAAACACCAGATTTTTTAAAACAATGTTTATTAATTATGAAATTATGAAAAATATGAATAACATTCCACCCATGAGGCCACTAGGTCATTTGACTGCACGAAAGCACTACAGTGTATGCTGGATGTATGAGGAAAACTCCCTTCATCTGTAGGTTTATCCTATACCTCTTTAGCAGATAGATAAGGGAGAAGAGGAAGAGAAAGTGGAGGAGGAAGAGAAGATTTCCCAGACACGATCCACCAGTAGCATAGCAGTCGAAGATCTAGACTTCTACCACCCTGACCCCTTCATTCACTGTGAATCTGAACGTGAGCATCTGTTCTCTGTTCCATATGCTTTGACGATGATGTTGGTGATGATGATGTTGGTGATGATGATGATGATATTGGGGGTGGTGGTAGTGATGATGATTATGATAACAGTGAGGATGATAATGAAGGTGATGGTGGTGGTGATGATGATGGTTGTTGTAGTGATACTGAAGATGATGATGCTTGTGATGATAATGATGACAATGATGGTGATAATTTTCTATTTGCAGATGACCTTTTCAAAGATGACGACTTCTTTGCCAAGACAGATAAATCTGGTGAGTGACGTTCATATATAAAACTTTGACAATATGATTGATTGATTATGATGATACGCTATAGCATTATCCAGGCCTCTAATTCTATTGCGACTGATCCTTTCTCCTAGATGATGACCCGTTCAAAGGCACAGACCCCTTCGCTGCAGACATCCTCTTTCCAGAGGGGACAGAGGAGCCATATCCATCCACTGACCCTTTCCCAGACACCCCTGCCTGCCTGGAACCCGGATTTAACGAGGACACAGACAACAGCCTCTCCTGCCCTGAAAACAAAGCCTCTACCGGCACCCAGTGCTTTGAGTCCGAGTTCCCCGACGAGGATGAATCCAGTGACATAGAAATCAGTTACAGCAGGGAGGATCTGGACACTGTTCACACGGACGCTGTTGAACTCTCCTTCATTGAGCCCAAAACCTTGATCATGACCGAGCGCTTGGGTTTCAAGCCCATCTACACAGCTCAAACCTGTTCTTTGGACACTGAATTAGATGACGCAGATGAACCCGGCTTAGCTTTGGGACGCCAACCCTTCAGTGAAGCATCCCGGGCCAACACCTGGACTGCCGGGCCCAACTTATCCACCGAATCGGATCCTAATGGATACGAGTTTAATATCAACGCAGTATCCCCACCTTCCGACATAGAAGAGATCGACATCACTCTTGGATCTATACGGGTTGACTTTGACGTTGTGTGTGACTCTGTGGAACTCAGCTGCCCTGTTGGGATTCAGGCCTGTGACTCAGAACCTGCCGGAACAGGTGGATGCGACCTTCCTGAGCCCAGCCCTCCTGTGCCCACCCGCCCGGTCCGTCCACCTAGACGCCTCAAAGGGGGAGCGTCAGCTGTCCTTGTAGAAGAGCCAGACACTCCCAAAGCTGAACGCTGTGATCCAGGTTCTTCCAACCGCTCAGCTGATTCAGAGCTGGACAGTGCTATCGGGATGGACCCTCTTACCAGCTCAGCTGAACACAACAGTAAATTCAGCTTCAGCAACAACAGTCTCGAGCTGAACTATGAACCCAGTAGTCAAACTTCGTACAACTATGGATTCAAACTCAGCCCCGAACACCACAGCGAAAAGATTCTCGATCCTTTTGGCACTGAACTCAGCGATGAAGAGGCCGACAACCAAGCCTCATTTGATCCGTATGAATTTGAGCCTACCGCTCAACCTGAGACCCAAAACAAGTTAGACCCTTATGAGTTTGGACAAAACTCTCATGCCACCAACCAAGACACATTTGACCCCTATAGTTTCAAACTCGTAAGTTTTGAGACTGACAACCAAGCTATTGTCGACCTACACAGCGGCGATGGTACCAACCTTAAAGACAACAATAACAGAACGAAACGGGACCCCTTTAGCTTTGATTTCAGTAACGCAGCATCAATGGACCACTATAGTTCAGACCCCAGTAATACTGCAACAATGGACCTCCTAGGTCTGGAACTCAGCAGAGCCAACAGTGTTGCTGAGTCAGACTGTAACAATCCTACAGTGTCTGACCCATTAGAAACAGTACAAACCATGGCAACTGGAAGCAACCTGTTAGACCTGGACCTTGTGTTTGGAAGCAGTAGTTATGGTAACTCTGAGGTCGCCCCTGAGCTCGACCCCTGTGAGCCTAGACTGGGAAACCCTGCTGGTCCAGACAACTTTGCGTTCCGAGCGAGAGACACCGCCCACTCCGAGTCTGTAGACACCGTTTCTGACTGGATGACTGTTAAGGTCAGTGGCTCTGTTTGATACTCTGGGGACGTGTGTACTGGATGTGTGAGTGTGTTTACTGTATGGTTATGCATGTGGTGTACTGTAAGCAGGTGTGAGTAGCTGTGCGTTCGTGTAGAAGAAAGGCATGTGTGTGTGTGTTTCTTTGTGCATGTCAAATAAAATAAAATGTTATTTGTTACATGCGCCGAATACAACAGTAGACCTTATAGTGAAATGTTTACTTACAAGCCCTTAACCAACAACGCATTAAAAAAAAAATATTTATATATTTTCTTTTAACTATTAAAAAAATTAAGAAATAAAGGTAACAAATCATTTAAGAATCGGACCTTGCATGTGTGCATATTTGACTGTTTACGATCCAGTGACAGTAACTTCATTTGTATTCTTGCCTCACAGACCAACTCCAGGGAGTCCTTCGGCCCAGTCAACTCCCGCACACACAGCCTGGACAAATGAACCATTCCCTGGGAAGAAGTCACCAGTCTGGCCATGAGTCTACTGCAGTACAGCCCAACAATGGGGAAGTAGATGGAAAGATAGCAGGTGAAGGAAGGAATGAGAGAAAGGAGAGAGTCGCTTTTCCCCAACCTGGCATGATTCACCTTGACTCCTAGTTAAGGGTTGCAACATTGCATTGTTCATTGAAAATCATTTATGAGTTATTAATTGGTGATGGTTGCTTTGCAGCTGTAAGGCGTTGGTTCATTCTATACCCTGGTATAGGTGCAATATAGTATTTAATCTTGGTCCAGATATAGGTAGAGGTGAGAACATACATTTCCACATCCTTATGAACCTCAAGTTTCAATTGCATGAAAACGAAAGGATTTATTATCCTGTTTATCTTGAAACTCTTTAATTAACCATCCATCCTTTATCAGAAATATATGAGATGCCAAGGGATAGGGTAAAGGGTGGAGTGAATCATTTGGAATTGAGCTTTCTGCAAATACAACCAATAATTTTTGATGGAGATGAGCAAACCAGGTTGGTAGAATGCAGGGTATGAGCTTTTTTATGTTCGAGCTTTATGAGTCAACTGTAAATGAATAATTGAATAGGTTTAAAGTAAAGCCAACTGCGGCCAATACAAATTGTTAAAATCAAATCAAATGTCATTGGTCACATACACATATTTAGCAGATGTTATTGCGGGTGTAGCGAAATGTTTGTGTTCCTAGCTCCAACAGTACAGTAGTATCTAATATAAATATATGAAACATAAATGTTTAAAACCCCTTGGACCTTGCACGCCCAATTTTCCCTCCTGGTTAGCTATATAATATTCTACCTACCAATGTGACATGGCGTGAGCCATACCTTAAACAAATGTGTGTCTATGTATATAAATGTAAATCCATATGTACTTTCTCAGACGCCGTGGGCCAGTAATACATAGATAAATGTAGGGAACTACAAAGTGAGTGTCTGATATTACACCTAGATCCGCTTTAGCCAACATACACACAGCGGTTGTTTTGGCAGTGTCTGAGGTGGAACTGTGTTAGACCTGTCAGATCCACAAGCAGCTCCTGGCATTATACCTAAAGCGGACATTGACATTAGTTGCACAGAGTCGCATTAAGATAAATTCCATGCAGCCTTGTTAACAAGTTTCAAACACTAGAATGTGAGATGTAATCTACACCTCGATTAGGCTGATAGAAATCCTCATTTTGTTTAATGATTTTGAGTATCAATAATTCTAGTTATACACTTCCTTGTTCTGAACTTCTAACGCGAGTGGAACGGGTATGGCTTCGTGACAATGATCAAGAGCAGCTGCTCACCGATTTGACAGCTCCAACGCAGTTATACCTCTGACACCGCCAAAACATCAGCTATGAGGGTGTCGGCTATCATCGATTAACTCTTGATCTGATTGAATCTTGGCCTTAACCTTTCATCCAGTTTGCAAATATCTATTGTTACAAAATGGATTCACATTTTTGCATACCGGTACTGCCAATATAACACGCCATATTCTTTGTACAAAGTGTCTTTATTGCAGTGATGGGGAATGGCAAAAGAAACCCAAACAGAAATTAAGAATCTAGACCCAACTGCATGTAACACACATTCATTATCAGCTACAATGCACAGTAAAACAAATGAAAAATACACAAGCAAACCTGCCTGCTCAAATAAAAATGAAGTGCATATAATCAACGAAAAACAAAATTGACTATTTTTTACCCATAAAACATTAAAGAATGTAGATACGTTGTGTGCATATGCACATTATAGGCCTATGTAGACAATTTCACCTCGTTTCATACCATTTTGAATCCAGATTTTATACTCAAAACTTGATTTAGTTGATACTACACAGCATCAACAAGATGGCTTTATAAAAAAAGCACACAGAAGAACCTTCCTGCCACTGAGAATTGTGTTCAGAAGCTACAGATGACCTTGATGTAATCAACTACCATACCCCACAATTGTGTCGGCAGTGCAAACAATGGCATCGCTTTTGATGAGTGGGTATAATAATATATTCACAGTTCATATTGACCTTACAAAAAAACATTGCAGTTCTAAAACTGCAGTCTACGGTGGTATTTTGGCGCAATAATTGCAGCATACTGCAGTTATACTGCACTCTGACTGCAATCTTTTTTCTTAACGGTGGTTTGAAAAACACATCCATTCCCCGTTAATTTGTGTTCTTCAGCAAATAACTCTATAACGAGACACTACACATTGACTGTCCAGCAATATTTTTTGCATGCTTAGATACTTAGAATTAGAACAGCAATAGACATGTAGTGACTATGAGGACAACAGATGGACTTGACTTTAATGTAGACTCATGGAGTCAACCACCAGAGGCATCATACTGTATGATTGAGGAGATTTAAAATGTGCCATGCTGTAGAAACGGCAGCGCTTTCAAAATGGGGACCTAAAACTAACAAGCTTTAACTCTGACAACTGAGGCACCTAAAAAAAGCACAAGTCTTATATTGTTCCACATAATGTGATGGAAAATTACTCTGCTATTTCTTCATTTGAAATGTCAGACTGCCAAGAATAAAACTGTTGCAGTTTTAATATCTTTCAGTTTACCCACAAACCAAAATAAGACTTGTTCAACATTCCAAGCTTAAGCCCCAGAAAGTTCTTTGTCCCGATAAGAGTTTGATTGAGTTTACAGTGTAGTCAGCTGCTGATAGCACATGACAAAAAGGCATCCCTTGAACATTTTACTCCCAAATTGAGTAACACTCAGTGAAAGTTCTAAAAGAGATTACAGTTGCACTTTCTTTTACAATTTGTATTTACTAGAGAATACATTTAGCCTGGGGTCAAATACTTAAGATGTGCTTGATTTAGTTGACCAGGCAGCTAACTCCAAGCACACAAGTATTTGATACATATTTGTCCCAAGATCTGTTGAATACTGTGATATACAACACTTTACTTGGACCGTAGAGTGACATTTCCAATGACTGAACTTGGTAGCATACTTGTGATTTTTCAGGAGTGAAGGATAAATACACTGTACTGTTTTACACATTTATTACGCAATAAGTACTTGATGATAGTTTAATAAACAACCCATATTGATCACACAATGTTCCAGGGTATCAATTGAACAGACACGGCATCCCCTCTAGACCATCATTCAACCATCAAAATCATAATAATTCTGCCAGCCATCCAATCAACAACTGAGAACATACCAACTTCCTGATATGTGCTTAATACTTGTACATTCCTGTCCATTGACAAGCTCCTCCCTTGGACGTAGCGGAACCGTGTTTGTTCCTAATATGTTCCTTCTGCCGACCACTTGGTTCTCAGTTCTAGGTCAAACGTGGTCGGACGGTTGCACACAGCTAACGAGTAACCCCAGACGCCATACTGACTCAAATCTACCAGTGGTCTATGGTCATATCAGTGAGGGGTGTAGACTAGAGCCGTCTTTAGAAAGACAAGGGTACAGGGGTTAGCCTAAACTTCGTCCCCCCTCTGTTCTAGGCTTTGTCCTTGCGCTTCAGCTTGTTGACTTTCTTCGCTCCGCCGTTCTTGTTGATTAACTTCATGACTTTCTCCTTGTGGTCCAGCACCTTCATCATGGCATCTCTAGCTTCAGTGATCTGGTCCATCACCAGCTTACAGCGCTGCATGTTACCCTGGGGGGAGGGAGAGACAATTCAAGATGGCTGACTGACATTCATAACAAAGGCCCAGGTAGATTTTCCCTTGAGCCTTCAGAAATGATATACACCTGCCTGTGGAATTGATTAAACAAATCAGACCAAATACTGCTACAGGGCAGCATGCCTGGCTTTAATATGAGTGTAGTAGCAGTGTTTATGGGAATAGTGAGTTCTTAGATATTGTGATTAAACGTGTGCTCAGGAAAACCTGTTTGGTTTGTAGGCTATAACTAAGGCCCAGAGTTTTTCCTGGTCAAGTAACCAGGTCTGGGAAAACTCTGGGCCTCCCCATGAGCAGCAGACGTGCATGGATTTCCTTTGTGTTGTTGTGTGTATGACCTCTGACCTGTATGAGCTCGTTGATACGGTGCATGTCATCATCTGACCCGGCCTTCTTCTTTGGGATCAGGCCCTCTTGGAGGGTAGTGAGGCGGCTGTACACGTCATGCTCCAGATTAGTCTGGGGATACAATAGAGAGACCAATACAACATGATTGACGTCACAAATGACTGCTATTCAGGAGGACAATTACTGTATCTTGTTCTAAGAAAATATGGGTATAGAACCACTTCTTTGTCTTCTGACAGCTACGTCATACAATGTGACGCGTTGCCATGAAGCACCATCAGCGCAGATGGCCGTCGTGCTAAATGACACGAGACAATGAGATCCACTTGGATAACTTTAAGAGTCACCCCTTTTCACGCCAACTTCATAACTCCAAGGATCTCTTTTTGTCGTGCTTAAAATTCAGCTAACTGCACGTAAAAGGGAAGCGTTTCTCACCAGCTGCATGAGCTGTGCAGCACACAGGTGCATCTTCCAGCCCTGCGCTCTGCACACCACCCCCTTCTGATTGGCTACGTCCTGCAGGGTGCCCTTCTTCTCCTCTGAAACCATGACAACACACCATTAAGCCATGTTATAATATAATAATACCTTCAACAACACACCATTAACATTTACATTTTAGTCATTTAGCAGACGCTCTTATCCAGAGCGACTTACAGTAGTGAATACATACATTTCATTTCATGCATTTTGTTTTTGTACTGGCCCCCCGTGGGAATCGAACCCACAACCCTGGCGTTGCACACACCATGCTGGCGTTGCAAACACCATGCTCTACCAACTGAGCCACAGGGAAGACCTGTGGAAGTAACCCAATGAGTCCCACACCATTAACCCAATGAGCTACATACTTCCGTGGTGTAAAGTTGCATTTGCCCATTTCTTCTGCATCCGTAGATACCAACCATTAGTCTGTGGGATTGAGGCTGAGCTAGTGGTGTTTGAGACACCCCCGAATAATTTGTAGCTCAAACTATTAAAAGCTACTTATGAAAAGACTCATGAACATGTGACATGTTTTGTTCTATGATGCTCACAAGCCACAGAAGAGTCATTAGAAGGTAAGGTGTTATAGAAGATTGTAGGAAATCCCAGGACATAGTGTCAATAATACTGTAATAAGCTCACAGTTGCTGTCAAACTACAAACAGTTGTCACTGGCTAGTGGATATTAATTTCCCAATGAGCGAACAATTTCTGTACTTACAGCATTCATATAAATAGATTTTTAAACAGGTTTTTGCGTTGGCAGACCTTATTTTTGTTATTGACATTTGTGAATAAAATTCATGAATGCAACTATTTGTCAAATTATTTTGTGTTCTACTTGTAGCCCTGGTTACCCTGAAAAGAATAATGGTAAAAACACTTCATTGTGAAGCTAAATATAAGTGCTGGACAGCCACATAAATGAAGGTCAGATAAATGAAAAGGCAATTTTTGCTAGGGTCTCGGGTCTGATAGGGTTAAGCCATCGTATAATAATAATAATACAGTAACACCTTTAACACTAGAGGTCGACCGATTATGATATTTCAACGACGATACCGATTATTGGAGGACCAAAAAAAAGCATATAGAGATTATAAAATCGGCCGATTAAAAAATAAATAAATAAATATAAATATATATATATATGAAATGATGACAATTACAACAATACTGAATGAACAATGAACACTTAACTTAATAATACATAAATAAAATCTATTTAGTCTCAAATAAATAATGAAACATGCTCAATTTGGTTTAAATAATGCAGAAACACAGTGTTGGAGAAGAAAGTAAAAGTGCAATATGTGCCATGTAAAAAAGCGAATGTTTAAGTTCCTTGTTCAGAACATATAAAAGCTAGCGGTTCAATATTCCTAGTTCTTCAATATTCCCAGTAAAGAAATATTAGGTTGCAGTTATTATAGGAATTATGACACGTCGACTATTTCTCTCTTTACCATTTGTATTTCATATGCCTTTGACTATTGGATGTTCTAATAGGCAGTTTAGTATTGCCAGCCTAATCTCAGGAGTTGATAGGCTTGAAGTCATAAACAGCGCTGTGATCAAGCATTGTGAAGAGCTGCTGGCAAACGCAGGGAAGTTTAAATGAATGCTTACGAGCCTGCTGCTGCCTACCACCGCTCAGTCAGACTGCTGTATCAAATATGAAATCATAGACCTAATTATAATAAAGTAAACACAGAAATACGAGCCTTTGGTCATTAATATGGTCAAATCCGAAAACTATCATTTTGAAAACAAAACGTTTATTCTTTCAGTGAACGGGTGGCAACCATAAGTCTAAATATTGCTGTTACATTGCACAACCTTCAATGTTATGTCATAATTATGTAAAATTCTGGCAAATTAGTTTGCAAAGAGCCAGGCGGCCCAAACTGTTGCATATACCCTGACTCTGCGTGCAATGAACGCAAGAGAAGTGACACAATTTCCCTAGTTTAATATTGCCAGCTAACCTGGATTTCTTTTAACTAAATATGCAGGTTTAAAAAAAATATACTTCTGTGTATTGATTTTTAGGTACATTCGTGCAACGATTGTGCTTTTGTTAAATCATCACCCGTTTGGCGAAGTAGGCTGTGATTCGATGATAAATTAACAGGCACCGCATTGATTATATGCAACGCAGGACAAGCTAGTTAACTACACATAGTTGATGA
This sequence comes from Salmo trutta, assembly GCF_901001165.1. NCBI lineage: Eukaryota > Metazoa > Chordata > Actinopteri > Salmoniformes > Salmonidae > Salmo > Salmo trutta. The sequence goes on from NC_042987.1 coordinate 28,970,616, forward strand.
TATTACTAGGTTAACTAGTGATTATGTGAAGATTGATTGTTTTTTTATAACATAACTTTAATGCTAACTAGCAACTTACCTTGGCCTCTTGCTGCACTCGCGTAAAAGGTGGTCAGCCTGCCACGCAGTTTCCTCGTGGAATGCAATGTAATCAGCCATAATCGGTGTCCAACAATGCCGATTACCGATTGTTATGAAAACTTGAAATCGGCCCTAATTAAATCGGCAATGCAGATTAATCGGTCGACCTCTAGTCAACACACCATTAAGCCATCTTATAATAATACAGTAATACTGTCAACACACCATTAAGCCACCTTATAATACAGTAATACCTCCAACACACCACCATTAAGCCATTTTATAATATAATACAGTTTTTTTCTGTATCAAAAAGGGGCTTAGGTGGTGGGCGTTAGCGCGGCAACTTTGTTTAGAACATTTTAGAGGCCCCCCATCTTGGCGGTGTAGAGAAACTGTAGCATTTAAGCCAATTTCCTGCAATTCTACAAATTTCTCAATGGAGCTCAGAAAAATTCTTGCCGTTTTAAAGCTATTTTTTTTTAAATTCTATATTAAATGGCAGAAAATAATACAGTAATACACACCATTAATATATTTAATTATAACTAGGGTCAGGAGTTTTTCCTGGGTAGGAAAATCTCTAGACCCTAGTCATAAAATATTTGTGCTTTGAAAGTGACTGGTCAATTGCTAGCAAGCCATGCTGGAGACTACTAAAACAGAACAGTGGAATTAACTGGTGTTTTCCCCCCACTAGCGTTACTAATGAAAAGGTCTAACAATGATGTGATGACAACAAATGACATTAGCTTTCATAGCATACTAATAATTCCTTTCCGTTTTGCTTCACAGTGCACATAGCACAATAGAAAGAAGTCCTCTTGGTTTGTGTGTGTGTGTGTGTGTGTGTGTGTGTGTTCTAAATGTTTTCATATGCGTGCACTCTAGAGAGAATAACCTTGTGTGTGATGTTGTTGTAATAATAATTGTTGTGTCATTTAGATTGTACAAACAAAACAACAAATAAACAATGTCAAAAAGCCTCCAGAGCATTACTGGCATTTTTGTCCACGAGAAGCGCATTTCAGTCAGTCCCACGAGAAGCGCATTTCAGTCAGTCCCACGAGAAGCGCATTTCAGTCAGTCCCACGAGAAGCGCATTTCAGTCAGTCCCACGAGAAGCGCATTTCAGTACCACAACAAGCTTTTAGAACCCAGAATGTATGAACATTCTTTAGAAATACAGTTGAATGTTGAATGTCATTGAATGTTATCAACAATAAAAGAAGTTGGTCTGACCTTTGACCCGGATGTCACTGTATCTCTGGAAGTGGTGGTAGGCAGCCTTCCAGGGGTTCCTGTAGTGGCGGAGGAGGGTGACCGGGGGGCGAGCACGGGTGGGGACGTAACGCACACCCTCCTCATCTGCAGGGCAGAGAAACACAGAGGTCACTCACAGGGTTAATATGGCTGTTCTTGTACAAGTCTTGTCCTTATAGACTAGTGAATCTTTAGGCAAAGTCCACAACAGGAGTAGACTCTAGCCAATGACGATTTATTGTCTGAAAATGAGGAGAATGCAATAAACATTATGTAAGACTGCAGTTAACTTGAGCCCGTTTCCAAGTTACTGAGGCTAGTTTACCGTTCACTAGGAACAAATCGCACACACAAGGGATGTTCCCTTACCTATGTACTCCTTGGGGGGCGACTTGCGTTTCTCGGGCCTCATGCTGTGTGGTCTGGCCAGGACCTTCTCCTCGTCTGTGCTGTTGGTCTCCATCATCTCGCTCTCCTCCGTGGAGATGACGTGCTGCTGCTTCCGGGGCTTCTTCCTGGGGGAGGCCCCGAGGATCACGTCCCCACCGGGCATCATGGACAATATGGGGGCACCGCAATGGGGCATAGGGGGACCTGGAGGGAGATGAGGGGCGAGGCCCATATTCACAGAGTGTCTCAGACTAGGAATAATGATCCAGGATCAGCCCGCCCTCTTATTCATTCTGATTTAAAAAGGTAAAAGCATCGTACACCATATCAGCAATAGAAGGACATCAATAAAACAAAAAGTGTTACAGAGAAATAAATCTTTCAATTCAAATGTACCCGCTTTGGAGGTATCCATAGGCTCCACTTCCTGCTTTATCTTGATCTCAGGGAGGGTGGAGCTTATTCCACATGCCGCTGTGCTACTGGCCGCTGCCTGTGTAGGCGGAACCACCACGTTGGCCATAGACGAGATTGGTGGAGTAATGGCGGACATGGCGGGGCCAGGCTGGGAGTGTGGGGGTGCGGACACTGAGAGGAGGGTCTGGATTGGCTGAGAGGGCTGCTGCTCATTGATCTGATGGCTGGGCAGCGCTTCCATGGAGGACGACGTCAACGGGGGAGCCAGGGACACATGGAGATCAGCCTTGTGCTTCATACTGGGTGAACAGGGAAGATATCAATCACAAAATCATTTTTAACTACAAGATGTAGTTGAAGGAAACCAGCGTGTGTATTCGGCATCTACTGAGGATACCAGCGTGTGTAATCAGCATCTACTGAGGATACCAGCGTGTGTAATCAGCATCTACTGTGATCAGGACCTACTAACAAGGTGCTGTGCTAAGTCCTACCCTGATGCAGGCCTGATGCCTCCATCTATCCTGGGGCTGGTGGCCTCTGGGATCAGGTTCTTCCTCACAGCAGACCTTTATAGGGCAAACAGAAACGGGTTAGTGCTGGGCTGGAACAAAAACATGCACACCCCGTAGCTCGCCAGGACCACTGCTCTAGTAAGTTGTAGCATCCAGAGGAAAACAGAGGGGTGTTCTAAACTCACCCTTCATTGGCAGGCTTCTTGCGCAGGATGCTAGGCCGGGGGGAGGACAGCAGGGTGGGGGCACCAGGCCCAGTGTTCTGGGGGTGTGTCTGCCCAATGCAGGTGGAAGACTGGGTGCTGCCGAACGGCTGGCCAATGGGGTTGGCTACCAGAGTGGAGCCGTCTGCTAACACAACTAAGAATAAAGAACAATGTTACGGTATTTTTTCCAGACAACTAAATTAATTTGAACCTACAAATTAATATCATGAGAACTTTAGAGAGTGGAGGAAATCTGTAGAACGATATATGTATTATATTCATAATATGTAAATCTCAGACTCGACAATTCTGGACTTGTCTCCATGTTGTTGTGTGTCTGTTGCTACTTGGCTATCTGCCAACTTTTTGGTTTTTACTTTTAATACATTTAACAATGTTACGTTCCCCAGTTTCGGTGTTGTGGGTTTGTTTGTGTGTGTGTGTGTGTGTGTGTGTGTGTGTGTGTGTGTGTGTGTGTGTGTGTGTATTTCAAGAAATGGCTTCCTGGATTCCAAAAGCAGCTGATTGGTTGACCCCATCGCAGATTGGAGCTCTGACCCCTCCCTCTCGTCGTCAAGGGATACAGCTATCTGCAATTACAACTCCTTCTCCAGCTGGATAAAAGCCAGTGTTCTTTTGTCAGGAGGAGAGAGCTTCTTTGTATGTCCTGTGTTGGTCTGTATAAGTTGTTGAAAGTATTTTGTAGCCGCTCCTGCAGAGGTATGTGTATGCCATAGGACTTAGTACTTTGGTTTATTGAAATTGTTCAAAGTATTGGTGAATTATTCTGTTTCATTTGTTCCCGGGGGGGGGGGGGAAGCGGAACACACCTTGGGAGTGTTTAGGCAAGAGGCCTGCGGGCATACATAACCCGTAGTATTGAATCTGTCTATGCACACTAGGTAAGACCTGGGCGGACCACCACCTGTATTTTGGTTAGCGTACCAGTTGGTGCTAAAGGTTAGGTCAGACCTGGGCGGACCACCACCTGTATTTTGGTTAGGTGCCAGTTGGTGCTAAAGGTTAGGTCAGACCTGGGTGGACCACCACCTGTATTTTGGTTAGTGTGCCAGTTGGTGCTAAAAGGTTAGGTCCGACCTGGGCGGACCACCACCTGTATTTTGGTTAGGTGCCAGTTGGTGCTAAAGGTTAGGAGAGGGGACTCTTACTTTTACTTTCTTTGGTTCCGTCCAGCCCCTTTTTCCCCACCTTAATGTGTATAAGGAAGAATAAATTCCCTGCAAACTGTATTTCTCTCTGCTTCTGTCATCCTTCCCCGCACCTACAATCACACACCTTTTTCACTCCACGGGGAGTTGAGGCAGGGTGTTGTGTTCCTTCCGCCAAGAGGCGTACGTAACAACCAACATCTTCATTTTTTAATCGCTCAACTTTTTCACCCCAGATACTTTTTATCTGGACATGGTTCTACAGAACCTCCACCAACCGAAAACGCTAAGTAGAAACATTAACACTATGCCATCTTATTGCAGTCGTTGTACTCATCATACAGGAGAACTATCAGAAGTTACTGGTGAAGATAGCTGTGTTGCAAGCGTTAGACCAGGATGAAACAATGTCTCTGCCACCAGTAAGTACAGCTAGTACTGTAGTATAAATTCCCCTGGACAGTCCCCGCAGCCGGACAATTTTCTCAAGACTAATGGAAAGAAATGCTGTCGGCATGCTCAACCGGTGTCGCTCATTCAGCCGATAGAAACTTTCTAAACGGGTCCTCCCCATTAAGCAACGAGTCGAAGTCAGAGGCCGAGCCTTCTCAGGTCTCTCCTTCACCCGTTACGGGGTATGGCCTGCCGAAGCCTCCCACCATTAGCTCTGAAAAATTTAAAACTCTAGTCATTGGCGACTCAATTAACCGCAATATTAGACTTAAAGAATCATCCAGCGATCACACACTGTTTACCAGGGTGCAGGGCTACTGACGTAAAGGCTAATCTGAAGATGGTGCTGGCTGAGGCTAAAACTAGCGAGTGTCGAGAGTAAAGGTATATTGTTATCCACGTCGGCACCAACGATGTTAGGATGAAACAGTCAGAGGTCACCAAGGGCAAAATAGCTTGAGCGTGTAAATCAGCTACAAAGATGTCGGCCAGTTAGGGGGAGTGATGAGCTCTACAGCATAGTCTAACTGATTTACACTCAACTCAATCGCTGGTTGAAAACTTTTCTGCCCCTCCCAAAAAATAGAATGTGTTGATTGGCCCTCACCGACAAACAGGACCAAGCCTGACCTGCTGAGTGACAGACTCCATCCTAGCTGGAGGGGTGCTCATCTTATCAATGAACATAGACAGGGCTCTAACTCCTCCAGCTCCACAATGAGATAGCCAGCTTAGTGGAGTCTGCCACTAACGCAGTCAAATCAGCTTTCCCCATTGAGACCGTGTCTGTGCCTCAATCTAGCAGGCGCTCGCCTTAGCAGTCTCACTGGAACCTCCATTCCTGAAAGAGACTGACATCTCAAAATAGGGTTACATAATGTAAGATCCCTCACTTCCAAGGCAGTCGTAGTCAATGAACTAATCACTGATCATAATCTTGATGTGATTGGCCTGACTGAAACATGGCTCAAGCCTGATGAATTTACTGTGTTAAATGAGGCCTTTCCTCCTGGTTACACTAGTGACCATATCCCCCGCGCATCCCGCAAAGGCTAAGGTGTTGCTAACATTTATGACAGCAAATTTCAATTTACATACATTTTTTTGTCTTTTGAGCTTCTAGTCAGGACATCTATGCAGCCTACTCAATCACCTTTTATAGGTACTGTTCACAGGCTAATGGACTGTATACAGCGTTCCTCACTGAGTTCCTATCGGACCTCGTAGTCATGGCAGATAATATTCACGTTATTGTTGACTTCAGTATTCACACGGAAAAGTCCACAGACCCACTCCAAAAGGCTTTCGGAGCCATCATCGGCTCAGTGGGGTTTGTCCAACATGTTTCCGGAACTACACATTGCCACAGTCATACCCTGGACCTAGTTTTGTCCCGTGGAATAAATATTGTGGATCTAAATGTTTTTCCTCATATTCCTGGACTATCTTATTACATTTGCAATCGAAACAAATAATCTGCTCAGACCCCAACCAAGGATCATCAAAAGTCATGCTATCAATTCTCAGAAACCCAAAGATTCCTAGATGCCCTACCAGACTCCCTCCACCTACTCAAGGACGTCGGAGGACAAAAACCGGTTAACCACTTAACTGAGGATCTAAATATAACCTTGCATAATACCCTAGATGCAGTCGCACCCCTAAAAGAAAACATTTGTCACAAGAAATTTGCTCCCTGGTATACAGAAAATACCCGAGCCCTGAAGCAAGCTTCCAGAAAATACCCGAGCCCTGAAGCAAGCTTTCAGAAAATACCCGAGACCTGAAGCAAGCTTTCAGAAAATACCCGAGACCTGAAGCAAGCTTTCAGAAAATACCCGAGACCTGAAGCAAGCTTTCAGAAAATACCCGAGACCTGAAGCAAGCTTTCAGAAAATACCCGAGACCTGAAGCAAGCTTCCAGAAAATTGCAATGGAAATCGCCCTCCACCAAACTGGAAGCCTTCCGACTAGCTTGGAAAGACAGTATCGTGCAATATCAAAGAACCCTCACTGCTGCTTAATCATCTTATTTTTCCAACCTAATTGAGGAGAATAAGGACAATCCAACATTTCTTATTGATACTGTTGCAAAGCTAACTAAAAAGCAGCATTCCCCAAGAGAGGATGTCTTTCACTTCAGTGATAAATTCATGAAGTTGATAAATTCATAATCATTAGAAAGCAAATTACAGACTCCTCTTTGAATCTGCGTATTTCTTCAAAGCTCAGTTGTCCTGAGTCTGCACAGAACTGATCAATGGAGATACTCAAATTTTCTAATCGTACATCTCTAGACACATTCATGAAAATAGTCATGGCCTCTAAACCGTCAAGCTGCATACTGGTCCCTATTCCAACTAAACGACTCAAAGAGCTACTTCCTGTGCTTGGTCCACCAGTGTTCAACATAATAAAAATGGCTCCCTATTCAATCAAATGTATTGATAAAGCCCTTTTACATCAGCCGATATCAAAGTGCTATACAGAAACCCAGACTAAAACCCCAAACAGCAAGCAATGCAGAAGTACGGTGGCTAGGAAACCCCCACTAGAAAGGTAGGAACCTAGGAATGCACTCTGATAATCTCCACCTGGCACAGCCAGAAGAGGACTGGCCACCCCTCAGAGCCTGGTTCCTCTCTAGGTTTCTTCCTAGGTTCCTGACTTTCTAGGGAGTTTTTCCTAGCCACCGTGCTTCTACATCTGCATTGCTTGCTGTTTGGGGTTTTAGGCTGGGTTTCTGTATAGCACTTTGACATTTGCTGATGTGAAAAGGGCTTTATAAATACAATTTGATAGATTCAAACCTCTTCAAACTTCCAACGAAACTTAAACTTCTTTGTTCACCAACTCACCTGAGGTCTTGTTCTCAATGACTGGCTGCTGTTGGTTGATGGGCACAGGTTGGATGTTTTGCGCAGTGATCTGACCCGTGGCCGTGTGCAAGCCCTGGGTGCTGATGTTGGTTGACTTGATGCCCTGCGTGGCCATGGCGGCGGGCTGGATGTTCTGCGTGTTGATCTGAGCGATGCGGTCCACCGTCATCAGCTGCATGGGGTTGAGGTGCACCGCCGACGCTACGCCCACACTGGTCTGGGTCTGCATGGCCGTGCCGCTGGGGGCCTGAGGGGTTACTGTGGAGGTGACAGGAAACAGAGACGAGGGGTTGGGGTTGACACACACAGGGTTAGAGACTTGTTTAGAGACAGATTACACTAGCCCACAATTGGGTTAGACTGGCTTGGGAAGCCAGAACAAGAAACTAGTGATTTAATAATACAAAATTATCATTCATCTTGATTGAAGTGAGAGTTAGTTCAGTACTTTCATTATCTAGCATTTTTATAATTGGTCATCATCATCATCTAGTATGATCATCATCATTACAGAGCATTATCATCAGCATCATTATAAACATCATTATACCCCGAGAATTCCAAATATCTGATTGGTTACAGAGTCATATGGAAGCAGTGATTTAAATAGTAAGAGAAGAGGTGAGTGGTACCTGGGTACTGTCGGATGGTTGAAACAGAGCTGGTGATGGGGGTGTAGGTGTGTGTCAGAGGGTACGACGAAGAAGGGTAGGTAGGCAGGAAGTACTGAAACTGCACTGGCACCGATTGCCTGTGGGGGGGGGGGGGGGGGGGGGGAGAGAATGCATGTCAACTGAATAAGATAAAAAACACAACTTTTGCCTTTTCATAACATTTTCAGCTTTCAACCAGAAATTTACTCCAAGTACAGCAGAAATAAGGAGAAGACATTTTAGACTATTGATATGTAGCCCAGGACAATCGAGAAACATGAAGTGTTTTCATGTGCTATCCTCTGGGATCAGATACTCATCTTGTTGATGCATGCATTATCGTCAACCCAAAATAAAAATCTAGCCGTGCCCGTCTCTGACCTGCTGTCACTGCGGGCCTCCATGGTGATGGGGTTGGGGGAGGAGCGGGGGCCTGAGATGGGGATCAAGTTGCCCCTCTCTCCAGGGTACTCCGGTTGGATCCTGGGCGAGGTATGGGCAATTGGCTGGGGAACCACTTTAGCTGAAGAGGGTGGAGGTGGAATGGGGTGCAAATTTCATTTCACAACATAAAATCCCTCCATAGGGACTGGTGCTATAAATTCAATTTGTTGCTATCAGTTCGGCAGATGTTAACTCAATGTGTCACTGTTTTTAATAGTCTCTCTACTCACACCAATGACTTATTAGATAAGTAAACATGACATGTGGAGTATGTTACTCCAGAGAGTAGCCTGGTGCCTTTGACTCCAACATGAATGATTGAGATACTTACCCACGGGGATGTTGGACGTGGTGACTGCTGTGGCGTGGGAGGAATGAGAGGGCATCGCCATGGTGACAATGTTACTGTTGGGGTGGGGTCCTGAGCCTGGGTGAGGTACGATGTGGTTATTACACAATTAAAACAGAATAAAGGAGACATTTAGTCTTGCTAACTGTTCCCTCTGCTTCCGCACAGCAAGCTGTACCGGTGCATCAAGTCTGACATCAACAGGCTCCCGAACGGTTCTGTCCCCAACCCATAAGACTGTTGAATAGCTAACAGAATGGCTACATGGACTGAGTTGACCCTTGTATTTTATTTTTGCACTGATCTATGCACACTCACGGGACTCTACACATATAATCACCAATTATCCTGCTGCTACTCTATCATATATCTGATGCCTTGTCACCTCACCCCTATACATATCTGCCTCTATCACTCCAGTATCCCTGTTACCTTCCCCCTATACATATCTACCTCTATCACTCCAGTATCCCTGTCAACCTTCCCCCTATACATATCTACCTCTATCACTCCAGTATCCCTGCACATTGTAAATATGGTATAGGAACTGACCCTGTATATAGTCACCTCGCCCCTATACATATCTACCTCTATCACTCCAGTATCCCTGTCAACCTTCCCCCTATACATATCTACCTCTATCACTCCAGTATCCCTGCACATTGTAAATATGGTATTGGAACTGACCCTGTATATAGCTTCTTACTTTATCATGTTCTTTTTATTTCTATTTCTTGTGTGTTTTTGTTCTACCTTATGTTATTTTTAGTGCTATATTGATATTGATTAGTGCATTGTTGGGTTTGGAGCTTGCAAGAAAGGCATTTCACTGTACTTGTGCATGTGACTTAAAACTTGAATATGATGCTGAAATGAAAATAGATGAGTTAGACCTCTCTGTATCACAACAATAGTATCATACCTGTCGTGCTAGGCGATGGAGCAGTATTGGTGGCTAATATGGGGGCAACAGTTGCTGCAGCGACAGGAGTAACATTGCTGAATATGGGCTTCTGTGCCATGGTGTTGTACAGCTGGGGTTTCTGACCCCCGATGGCAGGGTGAGAGGGCAGGGTGATGCGTGTGGGGGTCTCCCGAGATTGGGAAGGACGCTGGATGCTCAGAGTGGCTGGAGGGGGGTGAATGGTCAGCCCTGGACGCCTGATGGAAGAGAACAAGAGGAGAGTTAACATTGGTTTTACGTACACCTGCAATAGCTGGAATAGTATTGGGCACTATCTAGACACATTTACACAATGTGGAGCTTAGTTCGTAGAGCCTGGCGCTTGCAATGCCAGGATAGTGGGTTTGATTACCTGGACATAAAAAATAAAAAAACGGATGTATGACCAAGTCGGTTTGAATAAAGCATCTGCTAAATGGCATATACACACACATACACAAAATAAAACAGTAAAAAATGGTTCAAAGTTAATGCTTTGAGCATGTCGTACCCATGAACCATCTCTGCGGAGTGCGTGGCTGAGCTAACCACCGGGGACTGAGGCCTGGTGGCCGTTACCGGGGCAACCACCGTGGGCAACACAGCCGTGGACGTTGTTACTATTGGCCGGGACTGGATAGGCTGGTGGATGATGTGCTGGACAGTAGGTGGGCCAGTACCACTACCAGGGCCTGTAACAGGTCTCAGTACGGTGGGTCCTTTGGAACTGGACATCACAGCCGCTGCAGCAGCTCCTGGAAACATACATGAACAACAGTTAGACATGTCTGTGCTTAGGATGGTTTTGGTGAGGACCTAGAGTGGGTTAAAATATGAACCAACCACTATGGTGTGCTTTGTTTGGTCAAGGTAAGCACCTTGACTATTTTCTGAATGATAAAAGTTTCTATCTGCTCTGGGCTATGCGACTAACCTCGTGGTAGATGGGAGGTAAAGGTGTGCTGGGGAACGCCAGTGGAGCCGAGCTGCAGGGGCGGGCCATTGCTGCGAATGATCTGCACGTGATGGTGCAGGTTACTGGGGTTGCCCTGGAAACGCCACGCCCATGGACACAAAGCATTATAGATTTGGAACCACATTTTTCATCATGTCATCACATTGGGTAACCTTAAAAGGGTATATTATTGCTGGGGTACATTACAACGGTAAACAACACCAGTCCTTACCTGTTGGCCACTGATAGTTGCTACAGGGATGCCGGGGGTCGGAGGCACAGTGCTCTCCATGGTTACAGTGAGGTGGCTTGGCACCTTGGGTGGCAGGGAGATGTGGCCCTGGATGTTGGCTGGTGCTGGGGCAATCACTCGACTGGGTATGGGCGACTTCAGAGATGACTGCACCTATGAAAGGCATGGAGTGATTAGATAAAGTAGAATGAAGGTAAATGCAGCAGACAGAACTCTGAGCTCCCTCGTCCATACCTTTATAGGTCCTTCAGTGAAGGCCAGAGGCAGGCCCCGGGGAATGTGCGGTGGAGGGGCTGACACTGTGACAGGCATGCCCTGCTGGAGGGGCAGGTGCTGAGGTAGTGTTGGGTGGTGACCCTGGGGGGGGCCGTGGACCTGGGGGTAAGGCCTGACCACCACTGTCTCCTGCTTGTCATCTCTAAAGCCTGGTGCTCCACCACCACCGCTGGGGCGGTCATAAGGACTGTGGTCTGGGTGAGGGTCACGGCTGCTATCGTCTGTCCCACCTGTGGTACAAAGAGTTGGAGTACTAACCATTGTTATGCAGCAGACTTGACTGACCAATGATTTCTCACACTTACTAACCATTACAAATAGTTGTAAAAGCTGTGATACAAAGCGAGTTAGTTCAACAGGTTGCATGATATTACCTGTTGTGTTTGGTTGACTACTAGCCACCATTGCAGTGTTTCCTCCAGGAATCATTTTTTTCCCCATACCAGGGGGTATTCCCGGTCGTGAATATTGTTGCGAACTCATCTTCTGACACAATTGACTTCTACACAATGAAGAGAATAATATTAAACTTGAAAGGTACAGGTAACTGCCAAAATAAAGGAAACACCAACATAAAGTGTTTTAATATGGCGTTGCACCACAACGAGACACCAGAACAGCTTCTATGCGCCTTGGCATAGATTCTACAAGTGTCTTGGATCTCTATTCGAGGGATGCGACACCATTCTTCCACAAGAAATTCCATAATGTGGTGTTTTGTTGGTAGTGGAAAATGCTGTCTCTGGCGGGGCACCAGAATCTCCAATTAGTGTTCATTTGGGTTGAGATCTGGTGACTGAGACACACACACACCCTTTAAACCCCCTATGCTCCTTTGAGTCTCCTCTTTCAAAATCACTGAGATGTCTTGATCTAGCCACGGTAGACCAAAAAAATTAGCAACTGGGCATTTTTATACATGACCCTAAACATTATGTAATGCTAATTGCTTAATTTCCTCAGGAACCACATCTGTGAAGAAGCACCTGATTTCAATATACTTTGTATCCCTCATTTACTCAAGTGTTTCCTTTATTTTGGCAGTTACCTGTATGTAGCTAGCTGATATAGGTTCACAACTGAATTTTGCCAACATCTAACGTTAAGCAGACATTTTCTCAAAATCGTCCATTATGAGGTCCATATCACACAGTCAATGCTATAATGCTTAGTTAAGTAGCTAACGTTAAGTGAGTGCATTGACATCCGCAAGGATTTCTCTGCAAGTTGTAACCATATAGACATCAATAACTAGCTAACTTGATGGCCAACCTTTTGACTATGAACACTCTGTTTGCAGTGGACTGGATTCAAGCCAAGGATAACATTAGCTTGTTACAACTTCAAAGCAGTCACTCGCTAACAACTGTACTGTTAAGTTAGCTTACTAGTCACTGACTTGCTAGTTTGTAGCTACTTCGATGAAGCCAGTGTGGGCTAGCCGCTAACTAAGCAAGTTAAACAGACAGCTCTTTTAGTCGATTTAAATCGTAGTAGATACAGTACACAACTAGTTACATGTTAACTGATATCGCGCCTAAGCTAACAATGCTAGAAGCTAGCTAAATGCTGCATTATGTCACTGAACTAACAATAATCAATACATTTGTTGATTAGCCCATTCATCAGAAAGACGTACATTCATCTGCAATTATTACCGGTGGTTACTAAGAAACAGTACGATTATATAGAACCAGCAACAAGAACATACCTTGTTTTTGATCAGGAATCTCCATCCGTGTCTTTCTACTACGCGCGTGTTCCACAAGCATCACAATTTCAGAACTTCCGGTTTTCAGTGAGTTTGTTTAGCCATATTGCAAAATAAAAGCCATTTGGAAAAATAACGCTACAATAAGGAGGTTGCTGTAGAATTATATAGTTGCCCGTGTTCATACGAAATTCGAATTGTCTTCACTAGTGTGTAGTATTTTCTGTAAGAGTCCTTACCACTTTTAATTTGAAGGATTTGCTTCCGGTTTTCTCCTGCTGCCAAATGTCGCTGAGTTTGAAATGAAAACAGAAGTGAAAATGCAATGTTGACACACATAGCTAGCATGATTTACTGAAGATAAAGGACATGCTGACTTTTTTGTCCTTGGCTAAAACAGTTTATTCATACGATATGTGCATTGCATTTGTCTGATATACTGAAATGTTGCACCATATAGCTCATTATGCTAGCACGCCAGCCAGGTAGTTACCCCAGCATGCATCTCGTTACTTCTTTGGTCGGTCGACAGATGAAAACATGGCGGCGATCAGTAAATACTTGACAGCTAAGAACTGCACTGTAACAGGCGCCACAATCGTTGCCTTGTATCTTCTCAAGAGGAAAAGACATGCTGACAAGATACATGGGTAGCTAAATTAAGCTTGACAACTATTTCGTAGCTAAAGTAAGATTAGCTAGATGATGGACCATCATAATGCTAAACTGATGTAGCCAACGTTGACAAGCTAGTAATGTCGCGTTCAAAACAACTGGGAACTAGGGGAAAGTAAGAGGTCAAATCATGACGTCAGTGATCTTCAGGTCGGAGCTCTAGAAAGAGTCGCGAGTTCCCGAGTTGGATGGCCGTTCTAAACGATTTTCCCAGCTGGAGATCGTTTTTTTTGCCGAATTCCCAGTTGTTTTGAACGCACTTAATTCGGAGATTTCCGAGTTTCCAGTAGTTTTGAACGCGGCATTTGTCAGACAAAATGTAACTGAGACAAGTTCCTGTATGATGACATTGAATCCGAGATTTCTGTTTTGTTGTTTTAACACTTTTAGGTAGCTAGTAGTTTATGGAGTAAATTTTCTCTACTGACACTCAGAGGTCCTGGGGGGCTATGATTGAATTGCCTGTTATAGCTGGGTGGTCAGGATTCCAAAGTCTAGCTAACAAAGTAATATGAGTGTGTTGTGTGTCTTTAGCTACCATTGATTGGCTTCATTACTGTTTTATGTTTAGGGTGAAAAGATCATCAGAACTACAGTTGAGCAAAGATGTAAGTGTTTGTATTCAGGAAATGTTCTTACAACACTCAATGTTGAAATCTCTCTCTTACCATCTCTCTTACCATAGTATTTTTTTATTTATTTTTACAATTTTCTACATTGTAGAATAATAGTGAAGACATCAACTCTGAAATAACACATATGGACTCATATGGACTCATGTAGTAACCAAAATGTTGTTCAACAAATCAAAATATATTTGGGATTCTTCAAAGTAGCCACCCTTTGCCTTGATGACAGCTTTGCACACTCTTGGCATTCTTTCAACCAGCTTCACCTGGAATGCTTTTCCAACAGTCTTGAAGGAGTTCCCACATGCTGAGCACTTGTTGGCTGCTTTTCCTTCACTCTGCGGTCAAACTCATCCCAAATCATCTCAATTGGGATGATTGTGGAGGCCAGGTCATCTGATGCAGCACTCCATCATTCTCCTTGGTCAAATAGCCCTTACACAGCCTGGAGGTGTGTTGGGTCATTGTCCTGTTGAAAAACAAATGATAATGCCACTAAGCGCAAACCAGTTGGGATGGCGTATTGCTGCAGAATGGTGTGGTAGCCATGCTGGTTAAGTGTGCCTTGAATTCTAAATAAATCACTGACAGTGCCACCAGCAAAGCACCATCACACCACCTCCTCCATGCTTCACGGTGGGAACCACACATGTGGAGATCATCCGTTCACCTACTCTGCGTCTCACAAAGACATGGCGGTTGGAACCAAAACTCAAATTTGGACTCATCAGATCAAAGGACAGATATCCACCAGTCTAACGTCCATTGCTCATGTTTCTTGGCCCAAGCAAGTCTCTTCTTCTTATTGGTGTCATTTAGTAGTGGTTTCTTTGTAGCAGTTCAACCATGAAGGCCTGATTCACACAGTCTCCTCTGAACGGTTGATGTTGAGATTCATCTGTTACTTGAATTCTGTGAAGCATTTATTTGGGCTGCAATTTCTGAGGCAGGTAACTCTAATGAACTTATCCTCTGCAGCAGAGGTAACTGTGGGTCTTCCTTTCCTGTGGCGGTCCTCATGGGAGCCAGTTTCATCATTGCGCTTGATGGTTTTTGCAACTGTACTTGAAGAAACTTTCAAAGTTCTTGAAATGTTCTGGATTGACTGACCTTCATGTCTTTAAGTAATGATGGACTGTCGTTTCTCTTTGCTTATTTGAGCTGTTCCTGCCATAATATGGACTTGGTCTTTTACCAAATAGGGCTATCTTCTGTATACCACCTCTACCTTGTCACAACACAACTGATTGGCTCAAATGCATTAAAAAGGAAAGAAATTCCACAAATGAACTTTTAACAAGGCAAACCTGTTAATTGAAATGCATTCCGGGTGACTACCTCATGAAGCTGGTTGAGAGAATGCCAAGAGTGTGCAAAGCTGTCATCAAGGCAAAGGGTGGCTGCTTTGAAAAATCTCAAATATAAAATATATTTTGATTTGTATAACACGTTTTAGGTTACTACATGATTCCATATGTGTTTTTTCATTGTTTTGATGTCTTCATTATTATTCTACAATGTAGAAAATCGTAAAAATAAAGAAAAACCCTGCAATGAGTAGGTGTGTCCAAACTTTTGACGGGTACTAATATATATTTTGTTATTATTTATTAATTAATTAATTTTAGAAACTTAGTCCGGCTTTAAACTTACTCTTGAAAGTTGTAATAGTAGAATGCACAAGGTGCAATTTCTAAATTGGGTAGTGCATCATCAGTTTCTCTTGTCATGTTAGTCACTGCATTCCTTAGAGAGATATTTATAACTTGTCAGAAATGTCCAGATCAACTAGACCATGTCAGCTAACATTTTTTTTTACCCATAGATAGTGTTGTAATTTTTTTGTCACTCAAATATCACATGAATACATATAACATGTGCCAAAATGTATAGAATTGCAAGAAAATTTGCTTTAAAACTGCTAAAGGTTCTTTGCACCCCATGTCAAATTGCATAGAATTGCAGGAAATAAGCTTGAAACCTGCAAAATTCTTTCCACCAACAAGAGGGATGTGAACAGTTTGTGTCATGAGCAGTGCTTGTGTCCATAGAAATGGACATGGCGCTTGCGCGGGATTTTCCCCAATGCTGGAAGGGGAGCCAGAGTGAAAAAGTTTGGGAACCCCTGTCTTACCACACCCAGGGACAACATTTTGGCAATAATGTCAATATCCACATGCCTTTACCAGATGAACCAGTAGGACTGAGCTGGTGAGATTTGAAGGGGTTTATTTATCTGATTAATCTGTAAATGTTTGGTATGATGTGTGTCAGGAGGCCAAGAAGGAAAGGACGGTGGTGGACAAGGTGTTCTTTGCACGTATCCTGAAGATAGTGAAGATCATGGTTCCTGGAGTGTTCTGCAAAGAGGTATGAGCTCTTCTACAAACTTGATGACTTTGAATGTACTCCAACATTTTCATTTTCATTGGAATTGCATTTCACTTAATGTAAGGAAGTGTATTGTGTAACATCTCAACACATCTCCCGATCACTTGTGTTGACCTATTTCTGGTAATCTACCTCTCCACAGTCAGGATACTGTCTCCTCATCGCTGCCATGCTGGTGGCCAGAACCTACTGTGATGTGTGGATGATCCAGAATGGCACCATGATCGAGAGGTAGGTAGGGCTGGGCGATATATCTAATTAATGTTTCAGGTCGATGTTCCAAATGCCTGTATCGCAAAAATCTAGGTTTTTTATTTTGTGTTCGTTTTTATGTGTTCTGTCTTTTTGGTCTCGACTCCTTCTGTGCACCTTCCCACTCGCACACAGGCATCAAGCCCCTCCCCCTCCATTTACAACAACAAAGACGAATGATAACTTCACCCTGACAACAAGCAGTTTAAACTCGGTATTTGAGGTTTGGTCCAACATAATCAGTCATATGGACACCGAAACGCTTAGAGACATTATTTTACTGTATTAGAGGATAACTTACATTTTCTAACGATACCCTTTTTGTCTCAACTGCCAAAATGTAGAGCAGAGGAGACCCTACTAAAACGAGAGTATCAATGAACATGTGGAAAATAAATGCTCAATTTCTGTCGCATGTGGCATTGCAGTACCACGTACCGCTTTTGCAGCATTTTAGCCACATACTGTTGTGCTAGCTGTCTAGTCTGTGTTTTATGAATGTGCAATGAGCATAAAAATACGCATTTATATAAGGAATTGGCAACTCGTTCTCATTCTGATAAATAATCTTATCTAGGTAGGCCACTTGATTTCAATATCTGAACAAAGTGAACAGGCTATGTTGTTCAAACAGTTTAAGATGGACATCAGGGTCATAAAGGTTCAACTGTTCTACCTTGTTAGCTAGCAAATAGATCCAAGTTGGCTAGACTTTAAATATAAAGATTAGCTGGCTACTTACTAGCACGTGGGTTCATGCTTCAGAGAGTATTTATGAGACCTGTGTTCATTTTCTATAATGCCTGCTACAAGAAGTTAGTCATTATTAGTGAATGTGCATTATGCATGGTTCCTGTTAAATTTGCAACAAAAATGTCATTTTCATAGACGGACTTAAAAAGCCAGATCCGTGGTTATTGCAACAAAAGCAATCTTCAAATAATACACTTATTAGTGGGTCTTATTACTGTAGAAGGCGCATATTAGCCTAGGTATAATTTTACAAGCCCTGAATTCATTAGATTATTCCTGACCTGACTGTTTGAAATGCAGTGTATTGACCTTTTAATTGTTCAACAAAGTGTAAGAGAAAGCGTAAAAAAATAAAGATGTGAATCGCCCATGACTTTGAATAAATCAAGATATGATTTTTAGGCCATATCGCCCAGCCCTAGAGGTAGGACTTCATCGAAAACTCTAGCACACCAGCATTGCCAGCAGTAATTTCAACATAGCTTTGCAGAATTGTTATTTATCATATTTGACAGGTTGTAATCATCTCTTAATTCCTCCACAGTGGAATCATTAGCAGAGATGTCAATCTATTCAATAAGCGCTTTTATTACTATATTGCTGCCATACCAGGGGTAAACTAGTGTCCAGTGTCCATTTGCATGGAATACTTTGCTGCTTGGGGTGCCTGGAAGCAGAATATGATTAAGTGCTTATGAATTCACTTGTGTATTGTTGTTGTGGTTTAATTGCGTTTGTGGGCATCACTGGTCATGAAGGGTTGCAGGCTTGATCATATTTGAAATACTGTATTTACCTTCTCGTCAGTTATTAACATAATCCTGGTTATTTTCTAGAGTGGGTTTCATTTTGTGTTTGGGGTGGAAATATCGACAAAGACATTTGATCCTGGCAGCCCTACAGGACTAGACTGGCCCAACTTGTTAATGAGACTTTATTTAGTTTGTTTTGTGTCCATCCGATTTTGCACTCCTCATCCTGCTGTGTTCACCTTTTAACCAGTAGCTTTTTCCAATGTTCAGTAATTGATTAGGGTACTGGTGATAGCCTTTTGCAAGATCCAGTGACTCAATCTCACCCAACTAGCTGGGTCAGTTTAAAGAGCGACTGCCTTTGAAAGCAACTAATCCCTTTGATAACGGCCTATGTGGCATTGATATGAGTCAGAAGCAGGTATTCTACTGTCAAAATTTACTACAAAGTGTAAATAGGGTAATTTAGATAATAAAGTAAATCTCATCTAAAACAGAGTTTGTAACATTTGTGCGTCACAGCGGGTTAATTAAGTTTGGGATTTAAATTGGCGATGTCCATTTGCCCACTAACATGGGGTGAACAGCTGCAGTGATTGCTCTCTATACAATAGCATAGAGTGTGAGGCAGACCTGCTCAGCAGCGCCGACTGTTTACATAAGACAACACGTCATGCAATTTTTTACTTGAGAACTATTGCACCAAACACCGTAGCTAGATGTAAAATTGCGCAACTAAAACATCCTTGGTCAAAACCAATGATACATTTCTTGAGTTATCTTAGATTTTCTCTGTATACATCAATGATGTCGCTCTTTGCTGCTGGTGATTCTCTGATCCACCTCTACTCAGACGATACCATTCTGTATACTTCTGGCCCTTCTTTGGACACTGTGTTAACTAACCTCCAGACGAGCTTCAATGCCATATAACACTCCTTCCGTGGCCTCCAACTACTCTTAAATGCTAGTAAAACTAAATGCATGCTCTTCAACCGATCGCTACCAGCACCTGCCCGCCCGTCCAGCATCACTACTCTGGACGGTTCTGACTTAGAATATGTGGACATCTACAAATACCTAGGTGTCTGGTTAGACTGTAAACTGTCCTTCCAGACTCACATTAAGCATCTCCAATCCAAAATTAAATCTAGAATCGGCTTCCTATTTCGCAACAAAGCATCCTTCACTCATGCTGCCAAACATCCTATCGGTAGGATAGTCGTAAAACTGACTATCCTACCGATCCTTGACTTTGGCGATGTCATTTACAAAATAGCCTCCAACACTCTACTCAGAAAATTGGATGCAGTCTATCACAGTGCCATCCGTTTTGTCACCAAAGCCCCATGGCTGGCCCTCACTTCGTGTTCATCGCCAAACCCACTGGCTCCAGGTCATCTATAAGTCATTGCTAGGTAAAGACCCCCTTTATCTCAGCTCACTGGTCACCATAGCAGCACGCGCTCCAGCAGGTATATTTCACTGGTCACCCCCAAAGCATATTCCTCCTTTGGATGCCTTTCCTTCCAGTTCTCTGCTGTCAATGACTGGAACGAATTGCAAAAATCACTGAAGCTGGAGACTCATATCTCCCTCACTAACTTTAAGCACCAGCTGTCAGAGCAGCTCACAGATCACTGCACCTGTACATAACTACCCACCACTGCGACATGTATGCTCTCGTTGGCTGGCCCTCGCTTCATTCTCGTCGCCAAACCCACTGGCTCCAGGTCATGTACAAGTCTCTGCTAGTTAAAGCCCCGCCTTATCTCAGCTCACTGGTCACCATAGCAGCACCCACCCGTACATAGCCCATTTGTAAATAGCCCATCCAACTACCTCATCCCCATACGGTATTTATTTATTTATCTTACTCCTTTGCACCCCAGTATCTCTACTTGCACATTCATCTTCTGCACATCTACCATTCCAGTGTTTAATTGCTATATTGTAATTACTTCGCCACCATGGCCTATTTATTGCCTTACCTCCCTTATCTTACCTCATTTGCACACACTGTATATAGACTTTTTCTACTGTATTATTGACTGTATGTTTGTTTATTCCATGTGTAACTCTGTGTTGTTGTAAGAGTCGAACTGCTTTGCTTTATCTTGGCCATGTCGCAGTTGTAAATGAGAACTTGTTCTCAACTAGCCTACCTGGTTAAATAAAGGTGAAATAAAAAATACAAAAAATGAATGCTGGGGATTTTGAGGAAGTGAAATAGGCTTCTCCGTCTACAGTGTCTCATGAGGGACAAACATCATTAACCAAATGCGGATTCGGTTAGGAAACCCACCTCCAAGACTGAAAACTAGTTTTTCTAATGACAGAAAAACACACGTGCCAATTGGCGTGTTCAGTGGCTCTTTAAGGTGCGGACAATCTAGCTTCCAGTGTTGGGTTTTTCTGTGCGCTAAAAAACACTGACACCTTTGGTTTACAATGTAGAATGACCCCACTTTTGCTCTGTATGTGACATTGTGAGTGTATTCACTTTGTGGATGTTGGTTTGCAGTGCAATTATTGGTCGTTCAACAAAAGATTTCAAGAGACTCTTGTTCAACTTTATAAAAGTCATGCCATTTGTAAGTGCAACTTTCATACTTCTATTTTTGTGGTTAATTTGTTGTCTTACTTGTCTCTACTACCTGTAGATTAAAACCAAATATATTATTATATAACTAACATTATAATGTGTAATTCTACACATTACACTTTCTCAATACAGTATATTTGATAATAAACTAATGAACTTACAGCAAAACAGTTAACCTCATGATTTGGGAATTTATGGTTTACATTAGTATTAGTATTGTGCCCAATAGGGAGAGCGTTTGTGTGTATTTTTGGTCAATACTAAAACTGCCTGATAACAGACTGGTGATCCCTGGCCTATATTTATTCGAGGTTTTATGAGGTGTTCAGGATTCTTATGATTATTTACTCAGTGCATACATTCCATTGAGTGGTATACTCGCACTATAAAATGTAATGCACTGCTTTTAAATGAGACTGCTATTATGGCCCGTTTGCCTGTTTCAGATCTCGCTGGTTAACAACTTCCTCAAGCTGGGTCTGAATGAACTGAAGCTCTGTTGCCGGGTTCGACTCACCAAGCACCTCTATGATGAATACCTGCAGTAAGTCCTGCTGATCACTCATTCCCAAGCCTACTTCTTGCAGAATATTACTTCTGAGAGAACATCTGTCTGTCTGCCCTTAGCTTGTCTCTTGTGAAAGACGTTAACATTTGCATCCAACCCAAATCACGTAGCAGGAGATTTGGTTCTGGATGACTAGATAAGTTCAAGGTCCCCGGGTTCCGGACTGGAAGCACACGTTTGGCTGTGCCCAGATGACAGCTTCGGTATTGCAGTTTACCTGAAGTCCGGCCCAAAAAGCAATTCCCATAGACGGCCCCATAGAGAAGTCACATTTGAAAATTCTTAATAAGACACTTAAGTCATCACCTTTGTGCACAAAACTACCATTGAATTATTCACTTAATTGTCGCTGAGGTCGATTTTTCTTTTTCAACACTCACAGCCGAAGATATGGAAACATTTTACTCATGCTGAGCCCAGTTGGCCAGGGGATGTGCCGGTTGGTTTGTGTAGCTGTCCACGTTCTTGGCACGCTCTGGCAGAGTTCCCGGAGCATGTTCGCGGGATACTGCTGTCTGTCCAGTGAGCACTGAGCGCTAGTGTGCAGGTATAGTCGTCCCAGTAAAAACGGATATAGAAAGATGGCAGCAACCATGAAACAGCGTCTGAAAACTTAAGTTGATTACGCTGAAAACAACAGGCGTCCAGAATTCTGGGCGCTGTCTCTAGTTTGTATATAACCCAGTGGATTAGCCTTTAGCAATAGAGCTGGTTTGGAAGGATTTTGCCTTGATCCTCTTTCATCTTACAAATTTTGTGGCCACAATGCAATAGTTACAGTGTAGTGACCCTGTTACAATGGTGTAAGGAACAATGACTTCATAAACTCAAAGTGATAGAAAATACATAACCCACCTGCTAAACCCTGTTTCATGTTTTCACCACACCATCCTCCAGAGGTTACACGTACTATAAGATTGGTAACCTGGACAACCGCATCGGTAACCCCGACCAGCTGTTGACCCAGGACGTTGAGAGGTTCTGTAACAGTGTAGTGGACCTCTACTCCAACATCAGCAAGGTAACCTGCACTTAAATAGCCTGGTTATACTAGACCGAATTCTGCACTCAAATGAAACAATGGTGAGTGCAGAATTCAGTCTGGTTCAACCAGGTTATTAAAAAAGACCTCTGTTGTAGAGACAACTAATTCTGCCAAAGCCTGATACAATCTACTGCTATTGACAGTACACTGAACCTATGATGATAATCAGACAGGTTTTCTGTCCCTTCAGCCTCTATTGGACATTGGTCTGTACATCTTCAAGTTGACCTCGGCCATCGGGCCACAGGTGAGTCTTGCTTTGTCTGATGTAGCCTTCTATGGATCTCTGGAATTGTCCTACATTTAGGCTTATGAAGTTTAAATTGAAAGAATGACCATGATAATCTCCAATGCATCCGTACAGTAGAATAGAGTTTCTAACGTCTACTCTACTTTCCTCTCCCCCTCAGGGTCCTGCCTGTATGATAGGCTACCTGGTGTTCTCTGGGCTCATCCTGACACGTCTGCGGCGGCCCATCGGCAAGATGACGGTGATGGAGCAGAGATACGAGGGAGAGTACCGATTCGTCAACTCACGCCTAATCACCAACAGGTCAGTCGGGACGCACATCTCTCCTTACTACTGTTCCCCTCTTCTTCTTTTTTTTAGACAAGACTTTCTGTTTCATGTTCTTTTTCCACTGTGAAAAAGAAATGGTTTAATGTTTTGTTTGCCACAGTGAAGAAATTGCCTTCTACAATGGAAACCTGAGGGAGAAACAGACCATTCACTCTACCTTCCAGAAACTGGTGAGAGGGCTGGAGCTTTAACTGTATCAGTGGCAGTAGTTGACTTACTATGGCAGGGATCACCAACTAGATTCAGCCCGGGGATCATTTGTTTCTTGGGCGGATGGTCAGGGGCCGGAACATAATTACAAATCATTAGTAGACTGCAAATTGACCGCAAGAAGCCCAAACATATATAACATTTTACTAGAACATAATCATTTCAAACAGTGCTTACGTTTGTATACGATCACATATATCTCTCTATTATGTGTGAGAATACTTTGGAACAGATTCCCAGAATTAAAATCAGTTGGAGCTGATTTTCTGGGGGGTTTTACAGTCTTTTATGTACCCAACATAAAAATAAAAAAACAAGTTGGGCGGCCAAATAAAATCACCCGCGGGCCCTGTACTATGGTATCACAGAATATCTTTACTGCAGTACATATACAATGTCTCACGTTGCATTCGCTTTTACCCCTAGGTGGATCATTTGCACAATTTCATTGTCTTCCGCTTTTCAACTGGTTTTGTGGACAGCATCATTGCAAAGTGTGAGAATACTTGTCATGTCTTTGATTTGAAGTTTGTTATCAATTGCTTTATTTATATTCTCATCTGAATTAAGATAATATAGCTGAATTAACTGAAAATAGCTGAATTAACTACTTGTGGTTTTCCCATCTCTGTAGATATTGCCACTGTTGTGGGGTACCTGGTGGTGAGCAGGCCGTTCCTGAACCATACCCACCCACGCCACCTACGTAGTACCCACGCTGAGCTGCTTGAGGTGAGGAGAGACAAAGAGTGTGTGTGTGTGTTCTGGATGGTTGAGATCCTAACTTCCCTGTCTCCTCGTTCTCATTCAGGACTATTACCAGAGTGGGCGTATGTTGCTGAGCATGTCTCAGGCCCTGGGCAGGATCGTCCTGGCTGGCAGAGACATGAGCAGGCTCTCTGGGTCAGTCATACACAATGCTCTTATCACACAATTGGTTCAACTGGTGCAATGGTTCATTGGTTCGGTGGTTCAATGGTTTGGTGGTTCACTGGTAGTCTGAATGCCAGTCTGTTTGTGCTATCATGCCAACTCCCTGTCAGTTATTGCGATAGAGTTCCAATATTTGCATAGTTGTGGGGGTTATAGAATTAGGATCCAATCATCTGTTCTCCTCAAACTCATTAATGTTCATATTTGAAGATTGCTGTGAGGCTAGACTGTTTGGCCTGATAATGACAGCAATGGATACGGTAAGAGCACAAACAGATCTGGGACCAGTTCAATTGTTCACTGGTTTAATGGTCTGAGATTGCTCCACTTGTTCTTCTTTCCCTCCATCTGCTGTCTCCTCCTCACTGACCCCTGCTGTCCCCTCCTTACTGACCCCCGCTGTCCCCTCCTCACTGACCCCTGCTGTCTCCTCCTCACTGACCCCTGCTGTCCCCTCCTCCCTGACCCCTGCTGTCCCCTCCACACTGACCCCTGCTGTCCCCTCCTCACTGACCCCTGCTATCCCCTCCTCAATGACCCCCGCTGTCCCCTCCTCAATGACCCCCGCTGTCCCCTCCTCAATGACCCCCGCTGTCCCCTCCTCAATGACCCCCGCTGTCCCCTCCTCACTGACCCCCACTGACCCCTGCTGTCCCCTCCTCACTGACCCCTGCTGTCCCCTCCTCACTGACCCCTGCTGTCCCCTCCTCACTGACCCCTGCTGTCCCCTCCTCACTGACCCCTGCTGTCCCCTCCTTACTGACCCCTGCTGTCCCCTCCTCACTGACCCCTGCTGTCCCCTCCTCACTGACCCCTGCTGTCCCCTCCTCACTGACCCCTGCTGTCCCCTCCTCACTGACCCCTGCTGTCCCCTCCTCACTGACCCCTGCTGTCCCCTCCTCACTGACCCCTGCTGTCCCCTCCTCACTGACCCCCGCTGTCCCCTCCTCACTGACCCCCGCTGTCCCCTCCTCACTGACCCCCGCTGTCCCCTCCTCACTGACCCCCACTGTCCCCTCCTCACTGACTCCCGCTGTCTCCTCCTCAATGACCCCTGCTGTCCCCTCCTCACTGACCCCTGCTGTCCTCTCCTCAATGACCCCTGCTGTCCCCTCCTCACTGACCCCTGCTGTCCCCTCCTCAATGACCCCCGCTGTCCCCTCCTCAATGACCCCCGCTGTCCCCTCCTCAATGACCCCCGCTGTCCCCTCCTCACTGACCCCTGCTGTCCCCTCCTCACTGACCCCTGCTGTCCCCTCCTCACTGACCCCTGCTGTCCCCTCCTCACTGACCCCCGCTGTCCCCTCCTCACTGACCCCTGCTGTCCCCTCCTCACTGACCCCCGCTGTCCCCTCCTCACTGACCCCTGCTGTCTGCTCCTCAATGACCCCTGCTGTCTCCTCCTCACTGACCCCCGCTGTCCCCCTACAGGTTCACAGCTCGCATCACCGAGATCATGAAAGTCCTGAAAGAGCTGAACTCTGGGAAATACGAAAGGACCATGGTCTCTCAGCAGGGAGGCAGAGGTGCCCGCTGCATGTTCCCTGATAATGTATTGATGATATTATTGTTGTTGGATAGCAGTCTCATGTTGTAGTACTCTAATGCAGGAACATGAGAACATTTTACTAGTTGATGTGATAGATGATTGCTTTAGATTTTTTTGTCACATTTTCAGATGGTGAATTACAAGATAGAATCACCTTGGTCCCAGGAAGTGGTGAAATCATCCACAAAGACAAGATTATTAAGTATGTGTCTGACAGATACATATATTATAGCAATACAATAAACATGATTAACATGCTTAATGAAAGTAGCTACTACCTGGTTTGATGTTGTACTTGTGTTTCAGGTTTGAGCATACACCTCTTGTTGTACTTGTGTTTCAGGTTTGAGCATACACCTCTTGTTGTACTTGTGTTTCAGGTTTGAGCATACACCTCTTGTTGTACTTGTGTTTCAGGTTTGAGCATACACCTCTTGTTGTACTTGTGTTTCAGGTTTGAGCATACACCTCTTGCAACGCCCAATGGGGACATTCTTATCAAAGACCTCAGCTTTGAGGTGAGTATTTCCATCCCACCTAGGAGCAACTCCGTACTGAACCAATTAATACAATTCATGAAATCTAAAGACTAGACTTTAGACGGTTGAGGGACTGTTTCGTCTGTAAGTGCAGACGGCTGAACTGTGCCTTCCCATCCCCTGCTAACCTAAGGTGACGTCAGGGACAAACGTCTTGGTGTGTGGCCCCAACGGCTGTGGGAAGAGCTCACTCTTCAGAGTCCTGGGAGAGGTATGAGGAATCAACAATTGCTGAAAAAGCCTGTTATGTTGCTGTAGTGTTGACTGTTTTACATTCATGAGTAGTAATGGATGTCTGTTTCTCAGCTCTGGCCTCTGTTTGGTGGCCGTCTCACCAAACCTGAGCGAGGGAAACTCTTCTATGTTCCCCAGAGGCCATACATGACCCTGGGCTCTCTGAGGGATCAGGTGATCTACCCAGATACAGTGGAGGACCAGAGGAGGAAGGGCACCTTTGATAAGGTAGACTAACTATCCAATCACATCAGCTCATTACTGGATCATATATCCAATCACAGCAGCCCTTTTCTGGACCAATGATTGTAATGCTTCTCAAGAAGAAAGAACAGTGTGCTGTACGTGGCCTCTGTCAGTAGGGTGTGGTATGTCTGAGGATAACACTAAGCTATGCATGCTGTTTGTTGACAGTGTTGTGTGTGTGTGTGTGTGTGTGTGTGTGTGTGTGTGTTCTGCTGGGGAACAGGTGCTGAAGGAGTACCTGGACAACGTCCAGCTTGGTCACATCCTGGAGAGGGAGGGCAGCTGGGACACAGTCCAGGACTGGATGGACGTCCTCAGTGGAGGAGAGAAACAGAGGATGGCTGTAAGTCACTGCTCATTTCCTAAAAAAAACCAACAGAGAATAGTGTAGACACGTGTAGTTGTTTTGTCTCTTTCTATGCCAGATTAATTCCGCTAGCTGCATTGCACTTCACTCCATTTATGTTGCCATGACTTTTAAGACCATTTTACAAGCACATATGGCTGTAAAATGGGTAAATGTAGCTCTTCATTGATTGGACTCTCTCTCGCTCTCGCTCTCGCTCTCGCTCTCGCTGGTATATAGATGGCCCGTCTGTTCTACCATAAGCCCCAGTTTGCCATCCTGGATGAGTGTACCAGTGCTGTGAGTGTAGATGTGGAGGACTTCATCTACAGCCACTGTAGGACGGTAAGATACAACACCGTGGACTATTAATGAAGATTATACATTAAATAGATAATGATGATTATTTAAAAAGATATTATTTATGTGGACATTGTGAAAGAGGAATGAAAAAGATTCAAGGAAACTGATGCATGGTAACTTGATGTGATGTGTTATTGTCTCTACCTTCTTGCCCTTTGTGCTGTTGTCTGTGCCCAATAATGTTTGTACCATGTTTTGTGCTGCTGCCATGTTGTGTTGCTACCATATTGTTGTCATGTTGTGTTGCTAACATGCTGTGTTGTCATGTGTTGCTGCCTTGCTATGTTGTTGTCTTAGATATCTCTTTATGTAGTGTTGTGGTGTTTCTCTTGTTGTGATGTGTATTTTGTCCTATTTTTAATCCCAGCCCCCGTCCCCTCAGGAGGCCTTTTGCCTTTTGGTAGGCCGTCATTGTAAAAATAATTTGTTAAATAAAAATAAACTTACAGGAGACTGAGAAAGTGTTTTCCGAGGTTATGGGATGTCATATTTACCTTTCCTCAGGTGGGCATCACGTTGTTCACGGTTTCTCACAGAAAGTCTTTGTGGAAACACCATGAGGTAAGTCCTTTCACACCGAACGATGAAACATAAAATAACTGTGCATATAATAGTAAAATGCAGGTGAATACTAAAGCCCTGTTCTTTTGTCCTTTTTTAATTCTAAGAGCGTTTACTTGTTTATATCCATTTTATAGGAGCATGTTTTTTATATAGGTTAAAATACGTTCCAAATATCTAAAAGGACCTTTAAGAAAGAACACCTTCTAACCAGTGATTGTCTCTTCTCCAGTACTACCTGCACATGGACGGACGGGGAAACTATGAGTTCAAAGCCATCACCCAGGAAACGGTTGAGTTTGGGTCATAACGACCTCACCACAGCCAATTATTGCTCACAGAGATGGTCCTAAGTAATTCTGCACTACATGAAGCATAGGGAACAGAGAAGTCAAGTCCTAACATATTAAAATGTTACGCTACACTATGAAGACTGGGAGCTCAATGTCAAGAGAGAAATAGCTAATCCTGTATTAGATTAAAGGTAGAGTCCACAATATGACATCATCATACCGAGCAGGGTACACTCCCTGCTTGCAGAAATCAACAAAACAAGACTGAAAGTATTGGTGCTTCCTAAGGGCAGATATTGAATTCTGTTGTTGTTTAGAACTGGAAGCAGGAAGCCGCCCCGCTGTGTATGATGATGTCATATTGCAGAGTCTACCTTTAAGGACGTGCGTGTAGTGAGAGTTTTAATTGTATATGAAGCAAATAATGTACTAAGAAACAATCGGTGAGGCTAGTTATGTTTTAAAATGTTATTTCTGTTAATATTGCATTGTTTTTCATTATTTAATATGGTCAGTTTTAATGTCAAGTTTTGATGTTGAATTAAATGTTTGTTTAGTGCTGTTTGTTGAAACACTGAAGTGCATTTTTCTTTCATGAAGCCAGTAACTGTAAATGACATTAAGCATAGATAGTCCAAATATGTCAATTGCAGTACATACATGTACGCAAAAACATTTTTTTGTCTCTTATAGTATAAACCCTCAGCGGCTGCCTCAATTTGGAAGGTACTGCACTGTAGTTACTTTACACTGTACTTAATTTAGCTTTGTTTATTTTGTAAAAGGGGATCGAGGACGTGGTACTTTTTGTTAACATAGGATATTTAAAATGCCATTGCTATGAGCTGAACTAGAAATAAATATTTCAAGACCCTTGGTCTTCTGTTCTGCAGACTGTTATTCTCTCTGTTAGATATCAGAGTATAGTTTGTGCATCCCAATACCTCTTAAGTGGCTTCCTATCTCCTTTCATTCATCCACTGATTCCACACCGATCTTGAAACAATTTGACAGGTGAAAGCAAATGCCCCAGAAAGCTTTTGCCATGTTGTCTCTTATTCTGCCTTTTCAGATGCATGTTAGCCCAACACGGTACAAGAAAAATATAGGGGAACTAGGAATAGGTTACAGTGGCATTTAAGTCCATTCAGATGAAGAAGAGGCAGTCCATTTGGTTTATTATTGAGCTGCACCCATTACTTGGACCTGCTCCAGGGCATGTCTCGGAGGTCTCTGGCACCATGTTGCCATGGTGACTGGTGTCACTCCTCTGCCAGGGTATTCCCATGGTTTACTGGGTCATAAACTGATAAGCAGGCATTAAGCTACAATCAATCATTCTATGAGAAGGCTTTCCTCTTGTTTCATCAGTTTCAAACATGATTTAAGTAAGATCATTTTAAGGCAAATGTAAAACAAAGATGACATTAGATGGCGCTGTAAGTCAAATTTCCTTCTCAGGGATAGTGTTAGATTAAAGACAAATGAGAATTGACTCATCAATCCATTTAATTGTAAAAAATAAAATAAAAAGTACCACAATGCACCACAATGATCACATCCAAAAGTAGCAAATCCATGTTCCAACAGCACACAATATGGACAAATCCTATTCAACATGAACTATACATCAACATATTAGACATACAAAAATAAATATTTAACAAAAAAAACATTGATTGAAATAAATAAGTGGCCAAGTAATGAAATGTTTTTTCTACATAGTGGCAAAAATATGTATTTCTCAAGGATTCATCTAATTTACTTGTTCAACATTAGTATTAAACAAATAAGTAGTGTAAAAAAATGATCTACCCATTTAAAAGAACCAGCTAATAATGAGACTTACAAAGGGAATGTGAACACAGACCTTATGCATTTCCAGTGTTAAGACACATTTGTGCTAAATTATTGGGAGCACAGCTCCCTCTGAAACGGTTGATTTAGTGAAGTACCATTATTTATAAGACACACGTACACACATACTCTACATACACAAAGCTTTACACCGGACTCAACTGCAGGTTCTCCTTATTTTTGCAGCAGAAGCGTTTGCAGCACACCACGGTTAGAGTGATGAGGATGATGAGCAAAGCCAGCATGATGCCCATGGCACCTGCGATCACACCAAAGGGGAATTCTGAGAGAAGGAAAGAATACTTCATTTCATTTATGATAATTTAATTGAAGTTCTTGAAGTTGCTACATATTGTTGTCTATAGTAAAAAGGCTATTGCCCAAATTACAGTTTATCTTTATAGACTAGATTTGTTGTAGTTACTCCATCCACTACACATTTAATTGAGTACACTGAATTTCCCCTTACTTCAATTCCTTCCACCCCATCTCAACTTCAACATACCAGGTGCTTTGCATTGTGGGGTCACTTACCCTCAAAGATGGTCTTGCTCTCTCTGGGTGAGCACTTCGGCTTGCTCCAATCTCCCAGTCTCTTCTCCGCAGAGCGAGAGGGGATACAGGCTGCCACCATGAAGCAGTAGCTCTCTCCTTTATCCAGGTTGGTCAGCTCTACATCTCTCAGGTCTGACATTGTCTCTTTCTGTGGACAGAGGTTTAGAGTTAGATACAATATTATCTCATCGCACACTGTGTCATTGGTGGGAATCAACAGGTATAGTCTCATAAGCGATGCATTTACAATCTATTGACTGTGACTGTTCAACTCACCCTTCCTGTGCTCCCAGCTTTGTTGTATACGACGCTGTACTTCAGGTCCTTCTTAAAGATGCCTCTGATAGTCAACAGCTGGTCATCTTTGTAGAGGGGAGTGAGAAGGTCCTGTATGTGGAGTGTCATCTTGGTCTTGTCTTCGCTCTGCTTGATGTTGAAACTGGGTGCTCCTATTTGAGCTAAAAGGAGAACCAGACAAGTTAGGCACCACAGACAGAATTTATTTGGGGAATTTCCAGTGAAATCAACATTTTAATATTATAAATTAATACTATAACTTCATTATTTTACAATGCAATAACAAGGTGCTTAATGTCCCAGGTTGTTACTGTGTGAGTGTAAATACAATAATAATGTATTTATTACTGTAATAATAATGTATTTATTACTGTAATAATAATGTAGCTAATAACACTCACTGTCTTTGTAGGGGCAGAACCTCTCGGCCCGGGTGTAGGGGAACTCTACAAGGTCAGAGTTCACACCAGGTAGGGGTTCTGATAGGACGTCGGCAGAGTAGGTCTCCTCCAGGTTCCGCAGCTCGTTGGTGAGGTCACACTCTGTCCCCGAGCTCTGAATGCAGTAGGGGTTCCTCTGTCTGTCCTTGCCGACCCTGAACACACAACACAGCACTCCCACATCAGACAGTGTTTGAACTGTGATTTGCTGTCATACACTTCAAATGAATGTGAAGTTGTAGTGTGTGTAGTTATGTGTTAGGTACAGTTTGTACACTCAGTTTTAAGTTCATTCTGCTGACATGAAGGAAGGTATTCATCAATAAAAGTGGTCAATTTGTGCTTGTACGGACAGGGCGTTTTTTTTCTCAACAATGATGTAATGATGAACAGAACAGTGCAGACTGAGACTGCAGAGACATGATGTAGGCTACTTACTCAGAAAATTCTACGGTGTATGTGTAGTTGGTAGGTTCAGGGCCCCATGTTAGAATAGTCTTGAAGTTATTGGACACCCATTTAACATTCTGAGCCTCAGGGAAATAATCCTCACCTGTTAACCCAGGAAAAACAAGGCATGATTAGTTATTTAGTTTAGTAAAATATATTTGCACCAAAGAAAACAAGTGATAGACAACAAAACAGATAAAAATAAAACAGTGAGCAGGTGTGGTTAGAAGAACAAGGGCTTATATGAAAACCACACCACAACAAAATACAAAACATAAATACAAAAAAAGGTTTGTTAAAACAGATAACAAAATCGACTAATTATAAATGTATAAATTAATTGATCAGTTATCACACAAAAAAAAGTGTTTTGTTGAAATGTGTGTGTGCATGTCAGTGTGTGAGAGTTAGGTTATATGGAGGAGATTACTGAGTAGTTTGGTTCACCAGTCTTCCCTTTAACTTATTTTGGGATGTTGATGTTTTGTAAATGTGAAGATAAGATGTCCAGAGTATTTTACCTCTGTATCTGTACAACTCAGATACTGTAACCTGATAAAAAAGCAACAATCAAGATATCATCCCCAAAGTATTGCCTATAAATGAAATAGGATCTATAGCCTACATATATCGATTTGAATGCACATATCTCGCATATTTCCCACTGAGCATCAGAGCTAAGTAATTGTGCATATTACAATGTGTAGCGCAAAAACTGTGCCAATGGAAAAAACAAAAATGTTTATGTAGAATCAGCTGAGACTGTTAATTTCTGCCTATTTAGGCAGCCTTGGGTAAAAAAAATTGGCTAAATGTTTTTGAGATGAAACTCATAAAAAGCCATAAGTAAAACGTACCAGATGCTCCAATCGTGAATAGTACCGATAAGATGGAAACTCCAAAGTGAACGGAAGTCCTTACATCCATCATAATCCAAAATGTTACTATCGAAAACGAATAATAAACGCTGATTGTCCTCCCTTGAGCCAGTGTTCGTCTAAAAATAACACTTCAAAGTTCGCCAGATAACTGCTCACAGTGCTGCTGGTGCCTCGTTTTTATAGCCTACCACATTTCAGTTTCAAGCGGTCGAAATTTTTGTTACGACTCATTCAACAATAGCTCCACCTCCCTTACAACTCTCCTCGATCATGGGCTTTTGTCCAGTGGTTCATATACATCATTGGTTTGTCACTGGCTGAGCATGCCTCCCATACAATCTGTCAAGGCATTTACTGTCCGTACATGGTCATCTGGATAGTAAAACTTGACCTGTAGCTTGTCATATATCGTAGCAGCGACATGAATGGAGAGACATGGACATTTTACAAATTTGAGTCAATGTAAGATTTTTGATAGTCCTCTTTTGAAACTGTGTTCTTTAAATAACTAGAATGATGAATTTCAATGTAATAGTACATTTTGTTATAACTATAAATAACTATTATACATGATTATATAAATACTGTTTTTTTAAGTACTTGCAAAATGGTTTGTGATAAATTGTGATAAGAAACATTATGACGAAGGGGGATAGAATCTATTTCTGACCATACAGTGAACCGAAAGCAATTTGTTGGTTCTGAAATGTTTTGGGAAACCAGATATGCTTGTAAACAGATTAACATACAGTAGTCTAAGCCCTGAAATTCCAAAGCAGTGACTGAAACACAGAGTTCTCTGATGACTGAATCTGTATCCATTAGGAGAACAAGCTGTGAGTCAGCTAGGCCTGTCTGAAGTGTAGGATTGTTGTGATATTGTGGTTATACAGTGGCAAGAAAACGTATGTGAACCCTTTGAAATTACCTGGATTTCTGTATAAATTGGTCTTACATTTTGATCTGATCTTCATCTAAGTCACAACAATAGACAAACACAGTCTGCTTAAACTAATAACACACAAATTATTGTATTTTTCTTGTCTATGTTGAATACATTATTTAAACATTCACAGTGTATGTTGGAAAAAGTATGTGAACCCCTAGGCTAATGAATTCTCCAAAAGCTAATTGGAGTCAGGAGTCAGCTAACCTGGAGTCCAATCAATGAGACGAGTTGAAGATGTTGGTTAGAGCTGCACTGCCCTATAAAAAAAAAGTCACAACATTTGAGTTTGCTATTCACAAGAAGCATTGCCTGATGTGAACCATCCCTCGAACAAAAGATATCTCAGAAGACCTAAGATGAAGAATTGTTGACTTGCATAAAGCTGTAAAGGGTTACAAAGTATCCCTAAAAGCCTTGATGTTTATTAGTCCGTGGTAAGACACATTTTCTATAAATAGAGAAAGTTCAGCACTGTTTCTATTCTCCTTAGGAGTAGCCGTCCTGCAAAGATGACTGCAAGAGCACAGAGTAGAATGCTCAATGAGGTTAAGAAGAACTCTAGAGTGTCAGCTAAAGACTTACAGAAATCTCTGGAACATGCTAACATCTCTGTTGACGAGTCTACGATACCTAAAACACTAAACAAGAATGGTGTTCATGGGAGGACACCATGGAAGAAGCCACTCCAAAAAAAACATTGCTGCACTTCTGAAGTTCGCAAAAGAGCACCTGGATGTTCCACAGCGCTACTGGCAAAATATTCTGTGGACAGATAAAACTAAAGTTGAGTTGTTTGGAAGGAACACACAACACTATGTGTGGAGGGAAAAAGGAGCAGCACACCAACAAAACCTCATCCTCAACTGTAAAGTATGGTGGAGGGAGCATCATGGTTTGGAGCTGCTTTGCTGCCTCAGAGCCTGGAACGCTTGCTATTATCAACGGAAAAATGAATTCCCAAGTTTATCAAGACAATTTTCAGGAGAATGTAAGGCTATCTGTCCACCAATTGAAGCCCAACAGAAGTTGGGTGATGCAACAGGACAACGACCCAAGACACAGAAGTAAATCAACAACAGAATGGCTTCAACAGAAGAAAATACACCTTCTGGAGTGGCCCAGTCAGAGTCCTGACCGCAACCCGATTGAGATGCTGTGGCATGACCTCAAGAGAGTGGTTCACACCAGACCTCCCAAGAATATTGCTGAACTGAAACATTTTTGTAAAGAGGAATGGTCCAAAATTCCTCCTGACCGTTGTGCAGGTCTGATCCGCAACGTTTGGTTGAGGTTATTGCTGCCAAAGGAGGGTCAACCAGTTATTAAATACAAGGGTTCACATACTTTTTCCATTCTGTACTGTGATTGTTTACACGGTGTGTTCAATAAAGACATGAAAATGTATAATTGTTTGTGTTATTAGTTTAGTTTAAGCAGACTGTTTGTCTATTGTCGTGACTTAGACGAAGATCAGATCAAAATGTAAGACCAATTTATACAGAAATCCAGGTAATTTCAAAAGGGTTCACATACGTTTTCTTGCCACTGTATAACCACAATATCACAACAATCCTACACTTCAGACAGGCCTAGCTGACTCACAGCTTGTTCTCCTAATGGATACAGATTCAGTCATCAGAGAACTCTGTGTTTCAGTCACTGCTTTGGAATTTCAGGGCTTAGACTACTGTATGTTAATCTGTTTACAAGCATATCTGGTTTCCCAAAACATTTCAGAACCAACAAATTGCTTTCGGTTCACTGTATGGTCAGAAATAGATTCTATCCCCCTTCGTCATAATGTTTCTTATCACAATTTATCACAAACCATTTTGCAAGTACTTAAAAAAACAGTATTTATATAATCATGTATAATAGTTATTTATAGTTATAACAAAATGTACTATTACATTGAAACTCATCATTCTAGTTATTTAAAGAACACAGTTTCAAAAGAGGACTATCAAAAATCTTACATTGACTCAAATTTGTAAAATGTCCATGTCTCTCCATTCATGTCGCTGCTACGATATATGACAAGCTACAGGTCAAATTTACTATCCAGATGACCATGTACGGACAGTAAACGCCTTGACAGATTATATGGGCAGCCTGCTCAGCTAGCCGTTGTGCAGGTCTGATCCACAACTACAGAAAATGTTTGGTTGAGGTTATTGCTGCCAAAGGAGGGTCAACCAGTTATTAAATCCAAGGGTTCACATACTTTTTTCATCATTGTTTACACATTGTGCTCAATAAACACATGAACATGTATAATTGTTTGTGTGTTATTACAGTTTTTTACAAACACTTTGGCACTAATTTCAGAACCTTGTGGTAATTTTTCAAAACTCTAGACACAAAACTCAAAACGGTCATCACTTGTAACACAGGCTGTCCATTGTTCAAAACATTGCATTGTGCATTCATACTTTAAAGAAACCTTGCACTTGCAGAATCATTGGTTCAAATAACTCATTTATCACGAAATACCATAGGAACATTCATTTAGATCACCCACACACAAGATACCGATAGTTTCACTGTGTAGTTGTTCGTACAATCATTAAATATTGTAGTACAAAATATGTGATACATGTTTCATTATGCTACTACACGTAAATACATCACTGTAAAAGGACTAGTAGAGAGAATACTACAGACACAGTGGAATCATTGAACAAAATATGAAATTTATTGATGAAATGCAATGAAATCACAACATAGGTTTCCTTGAATCAAAGCAAAAATAATTAGCTACAAAAAAAGAAAAAAACTACAGTAAAACGTCAACTGCAGTGTTCCTCACCTGGCTTACTGTAAAAAGCAAAACAAAGGATTGATTACTGTACTTCTATATTTCCATCAAACCTGTCTTGTGGATTTGGCCATAGGTTCTCATCCACATCACAATGGATGTTTTCATTAGCCAAACATCTTGGGAAGACTCTTCGGGCGAATCCAGGCCTGATACTGGTCTGCCGTGATGTCATTGCATGCATCATCCATGGCCTGGAGAAGGGCGGCTTGTTCGTGAGGGTGCCTACAATATACCTTCCACCTCCATGTGGATAAAAAATCCTCAATCGGGTTAAGGAAAGGAGAGGATGGGGGTAAGTACAGGGTGGTAAATTGTTGTTGGGCCTGAAACCATGCTTGCACCATTTGAGCATGGTAGAACCTGACATTATCCCACACAATGACATAGGTCATGCCATCTGCTCTACAGGCCTAATTTAGCTCATCAAGGAAGGTTACATTCGAACAGCAAATCATGTGGCTGCCTGCAACTCAATATATAGAGTATATAGAGTAGAGAGCTTTAGATGTTGTTCGACCAAACATTAGAACAGGCAAGATGAGTAATCTAAGCAACTTTGACCATGGTATGATTGTTGATGCCCCACCTGGTGATTCCAGCATCTCAGAAACAGCTGCCTTCCTGGGATTTTTACACACTACCGTCTTGTGGAGGCAAAAGGGGGTCCTACCCAGTACTAGATAGGTGTACCTAATAAAGTGGCCAGTTAGTGTACAGTAATGTCAAATCTGAAAACACGGTCTGGAAAAGTGGTACATGGGACCATAGAAACACTGTCTGATAAAGAATGATGATGAAATATTACATCCATAGATAATGTAGTCCAATTGGTTCATGGTCCACGAAATTTGGTGTCATTGGATCTCGTTATCCTGAAACCTTCATGATCTAAACATGGAATATTGTTCGTCAGTTTCCATAAAACTATGCATTAAGAGTAATGCAACAGCTACTTATCATTTTGAGCAGTTGTATCAATTGATAGTTAGATCATTGTAATGAAATGAATAGACAGTCATTTCAGATGTAATGTGTGAATTGCATTTTGAAATGATAATACTTTGATGTTATGTTGTGTCATTTTGAACAGGTGATTTTAGTTCAATGGACAAATGATCTTAGCTTTATGTGGATTGTATCCAAGCAATTGGAAAAAGTGTTAGAGTTTTGAAAAATGTTCATTTTGACCATTGGTTGTGAGTTTTGTGTCTAGAGTTTTGTAAAATGACATCAAGGTTCCGAAATTAGTGCCAAAGTGATTGTAAAAAACTTTAGTTTAGTTTAAGCAGACTGTGTTTGTGTATTGTTGTGACTTAGATGAATATCAGATCAAATTTTATGACAAATTTATGCTGAAAACCAGGTAATTCCAAAGAGTTCACATACTTTTTCTTACATGAAACAGTGACATAATGAGCATTTCTAAGAACTGTCCACGTAGGCAAGAATAGGACTCTAGTCCAGACCTATTTCAGCAATATTTTTGAAGTACTGCACACCTATATGAATTCAGAATGTTACAAATAAATGAAATCTCCAAGTTACCCAACCTGTGATATATTTAGTTGTACATTGCCAAATGCGGGTGATTTAGTGCATGACAGGGTGAGCGGATAGATTCAGCATGGTGAATTAGTATTAATTGAAAAGACAGAGTGAGATATGGGTGTACATGCATCGCCACACAACTTACAGACCATTTATATATTCTAGCATTGATTTGATTGTTAGGGCTATTCTTTACAAATATATGTCAAACCACAGCAATACGTTTTGGTATCTTTGGATGTATGTTTGAATTTGGGATTTGGAAAATATCCAATTGGATCAATCTCTCAAGTCATATTCAGAGAATGAATGGTGGTTGCCTTTACACATAGCCTAATGTACTTCTGGTTAAAATGTATAACATATTCAGAGAATGAATGGTGGTTGCCTTTACACATAGCCTAATGTACTTCTGGTTAAAATGTATAACATATTCAGAGAATGAATGGTGGTTGCCTTTACACATAGCCTAATGTACTTCTGGTTAAAATGTATAATGATCCTTCAAAACTGCAATGCACGCTCTGTTGCATTGAGGAAAAGTATCGTCTCCTCTGCCATCACTGTTATTTCATGAATATGCTGAATATGACATTACATCATATATTATAATTTGTGGTATAATTGATAATACAGTATCATCCTACACCAGGGATGGGCAACTTTGATGGGGGTGGGGGCCACAAAAAAACGGAACTCATGATGGTCTGTAGTGGCTTGTGGGTCTGCGTACCCACAAACTAAAGTAGTCCGTCAGAAGTTTCCATTTCTTTTTCCCATCCATAATTCATTTCCCAGGTAGCCCCTCTCTCTCAAATGAAATATGACTTCATAATCTGTTGTGGGAAAATCCAAATTAATTTCAAGAAAACACTCATAGACATCTTATTTACAATCCTTTTCAATTAAAACACTTCTTGTGTTAGTCAAGGTGTCATAAAACATTAATAGCACTTTAACAATGATAATTGGCTACAACACATCACTACTCTAAAATCAACTCATATGATTTCCCATTCTCATCTCCAAGAACATGTTACTCATGGAGGATAGTCCGGGAGTCTGGTGGGCAGGGAACAAACATGAGACTCCAGCTGGAGACCTCTGGACCTTCGGGATTAGCTGTCATTTTCCAACCCTCTGCCATTTGCTGAAAGCGGTTTCCGGTTAAATATGTAAATGGACATAAAAGAGCACTGTTGAATTTTACTGTTGAATTTTACTGGATAGCCCCAGTGTGGGCCCATGTGATAGTTCATAGGGGAATTAAAGGATAATAAATAAAGGATTTGATTTAGGCTTAGCTTAAATAAGAATTTCTTCTTAACTGACTTGCCTAGTTAAATAAAGGTTAAGTAAAAAAAAAAGAGCAGTTTTAAGACTGTTTGTTAGGACCGATGCTGGAGATGAGAAGCAGGTACGGGGAGTCAACATTTATTCAGGAACAGACAGGTAACAAAACAGGTACAGCGCCAGCACACGGGTAAACAATGACAAATGACAATGAATGCTGAAGCCTGGAACAGAGCGGGGAACCAGACAGATATAGGGGAGGCAATGACAGAGGTGATTGAGTCCCGGTGAGTCCAATAATCGCTGATGCACGTGACGGGGGTAAAGCAGGTGTGCGTACTAATGTGGCAGGGGTGCGTAATGCTGGGGAACCTGGCGCCTTTCGAGCGCCAGAGAGGGGGAGTGGGAACGGGCGTGACACTGTTCTTTGCAGGCATGCTACCCAGTATTACCCCGTTTGAGAAAACAACTTGATCATTACTAAGCAGTGGAAATTGTGCCAAATGACTTGTACTCCACCACACCCCCACTCCTCCTTCTGGCTGGCCTGGACTGCTGAGTAACACATCTCATTATGGGAATGAATTAGTGGTCATGTTGGGATAAAACATGCATCACTCCCAAATGTGTTGAAGACGGAGTATGCGAAAATATGCAAAACTGAGCATTGCCCATTATAAGCCATGACAATTAATAGTTATAATCAGAATCTGCAGAACAGTGGTCAGTGAATAAACCCTTATAGTTAAACAAAGAACTGCAATGCAATGCAACTATAATACAACCATGGTCAATGATACAATACAAGTTTTATATTGTGGATCTCTGGTGTATGGCTCTGTCAATCTCTTCCATCTTGAAAGGGTTTGTATCTGGTAGCCTAAGACTTCCTTAACAGCAACCTGTGTGGAGTAGTCCTTTCCTGCAGTCAAATTACCTAGTGGCCTCGTGAGTGGGATGTTATAAATATTTTTCATAATTTCATAATTAATAAACTTTAAAAAAAATATATGTTATCCGGTGTTTCTATGTGAAACAGTTTTGTTGTATTTCAATCTTCTGTGATGTATATAAAGTGTAATGTTGGGATGCAAACTCATACTTGAGTTTATATCTGACATGGTCTTCTCTTTTTAAAGCCCATAACCATGTGTGTGAGGTGTATACTTTTGTTTAAAAGTAGATTTGTTTAAGACTACCAAGAAACACTGTGTGTGACGCTGATTTAACACACTGCAGTAAAACGTTAGACATTAGTTCCTGGTGTCTATCCGATGTGGATAATTCAATAGTGGTGTAATGTGTCATCTAGGCAGTTCCTCATCTATCAGTCCTGGGTGTTGAAGTGAGGAGAGGACTGTGGGAACGTGGCGGTTAGTGGTTAGTCATAAGACTGTTAAATAGTTCATTAAATGATTACCCAGACTATCTGCATTGACCCCATCTTGCAATGACGCTACGGACACTGACAATACTATATATACACTATATATACACTCACACACAACAATGACACTCTCACACAAACCTACACACATTCACTACACTACACTACACTACACTACACTACACTACACACACACACACACACACACACACACACACACACACACACACACACACACACACACACACACACACACACACACATACACCTTATATAGACGTGTGTTGAAAGGCACACCCCTGACTATATATGGTCCCACAGTTGACAGTGCATGTCAGAGCAAAAACCAAGCCATGAGGTCAAAGAAATTGTCCGTAGAGCTCTGAGACTGGATTGTGTCGAGGCAAAGGTCAAGGGAAGGGTACCAAAGCATTTCTGCGGCATTGAAAGTCCCCAAGAACACAGTGGCCTCCATTGTTCTTAAATGGAAGAAGTTTGGATCCACCAAGACTCTTCCAAGAGCAGGCCGCCTGGACAAACTGAGCAATCGGGGAAGAAGGGCCTTGGTCAGGGATGTGACCAAGAACACGATGGTTATTCTGACAGAGCTCTAGAGTTCCTCTGTGGAGATGGGAGAACCTTATAGAAAGACAGCCATCTCTGCAGCACTCCACCAATCAGGCCTTTATGTTAGAGGCTAGACGGAAGCCACTCCTCAGTAAAAGGCACATGACAGCTTGCTTGGTGTTTGCCTAAAGGCATCTAAAGACTCTCAGGCCATGAGAAACAAGATTCTTTTACTGATGAAACCAAAATTGAACTCTTTGGCCTGAATGCCTAGCATCACGTCTGGAGGAAATCAGGCACCATCCCTACGGTGAAGCATGGTGGTGGCAGCAACATGCTGTGGGGAAGTTTTTCAGTGGCAGGAATAGGAGACTTGTCATGATCGAGGCAAAGATGAACGGAGCAAAGTACAGAGAGATCCTTGATGAAAACCTGCTCCAGAGTGCTCAGGACCTCAGACTGGGGGCGAAGGTTCAGCTTCCAACAGGACAAAGACCCTAAGCACACAGCCAAGACAACGCAGGAGTGGCTTTGGGACAAGTCTCTGAATGTCCTTTAGTGGCCCAGCCAGACCCTGACTTGAAGCCAATCGAACATCTCTGGAGAGACCTAAAAATAGCTGTGCAGCAACGCTCCCAATCCAACCTGACAGAGCTTGAGAGGATCTGCAGAGAAGAACGGGAGAAACACCCCAAGTACAGGTGTGCAAAGCTTGTAGCGTCATACCCAAGAAGACTTGATACTGCAAAAGGTGCTTCAACAAAAGTACTGAGTAAAGAGTCAGAATACTTATGTACAGTTGAAGTCGGAAGTTTACATACACCTTAGCCAAATACATTTAAACTCAGTTTTTCACAATTCCTGGCATTTAATCCTAGGAATAATTCCCTGTCTTAGGTCAGTTAGGATCACCACTTTATTTTAAGAATGTGAAATGTCAGAATAATAGTAGAGAGAATGATTTATTTCAGCTTTTCTTTCTTTCGTTCATATTCCCAGTGTGTCAGAAGTTTACATAAACTCAATTAGTATTTAGTAGCATTGCCTTTAAATTGTTTAACTTGGGTCAAACTAGTCAGGTTTGTAGGCCTCCTGGCACACACATGCTTTTTCAGTTCTGCCCACAAATTTTCTATGGGATTGAGGTCAGGGCTTTGTGATGGCCATTCCAATACCTTGACTTTGTTGTCCTTAAGCCATTTTGCCACAACTTTGGAAGTATGCTTGGGGTCATTGTCCATTTGGAAGAACCATTTGCGACCAACCTTTAACTTTCTGACTGATGTCTTGAGATGTTGCTTCAATATATCCACGTAATTTTCCTTCCTCATAATGCCATCTATTTTGTGAAGTTCACCAGTCCCTCCTACAGCAAAGCACCCCCACAACATGATGCTGCCACCCCCGTGCTTCACAGTTGGGACGGTGTTCTTTGGCTTGCAAGCCCCCCCCCTTTATCCTCCAAACATAACGATGGTCATTATGGCCAAACAGTTCTATTTTTGTTTCATCAGACCAGTGGACATTTCTCCCAAAAGTACGATCTTTGTCACCATGTGCAGTTGCAAACTGTAGTCTGGCTTTTTTATGGCGGTTTTGGAGCAGTGGCTTCTTCCTTGCTGAGCAGCCTTTCAGGTTATGTCAATATAGGACTCGTTTTACTGTGGATATAGACACTTTTGTACCTGTTTCCTCCAGCATCTTCACAAGGTCTTTTGCCGTTGTTCTGGGATTGATTTGCACTTTTCGCACCAAAGTACATTCATCTCTAGGAGACAGAAGGCGTCTCCTGCCTGAGCGGTATGACGGCTGTGTGGTCCCATGGAGTTTATACTTGCGTACTATTGTTTGTACAGATGAACGTGGTACCTTCAGCCGTTTGGAAATTGCTCCCAAGGATGATCCAGACTTGTGGAGGTCTACAATTTTTTGGGATGATTTCTTTTGATTTTCCCATGATGTGAAGCAAAGAGGCACTGCACAAAGTAGATGTCCTAACCGACTTGCCAAAACTATAGTTTGTTAACATGAAATTTGTGGAGTGGTTGAAAAATGAGTTAATGACTCCAACCTAAGTGTATGTAAACTTCCGACTTCAACTGTAAATGTCATATTTCCTTTTTGTTTTTTATTAATTAGCCAACATTTCTAAAAAGCAGTTTTTGCTTTGCCATTGTGGGATATTGTGTGTAGATTGATGAGGGAAAACACATTTTAAATCCATTTTAGAATAAGGCTGTAACATAACAAAATGTGGAAAAAGTCAATGGGTCTGAATACTTTCCGAAGGCACTGTACATATCTACCTCAAATATCTTGTACCCCTACACATTGATGGTACTGGGACTCCCTTTATATAGCTTCATTCTTGTATATTTTATTCACTTTGTGTTACTATTCTTATTTTTCATATTTTTTTAACTCTATTTGATTTGATGTTGAAATTTGGTCGAGCTAAAATTTTGTCATTTTAATGCCCGTGTGGATAATGTAATCTTTTGTGTGTCTAGGGCTAAGTTGTTGTCATTAAATAAAAGTTACATTTTCTCAATATCCTGTGTGTTGACTAGAATCCACCCAGGAAGTAATTTACCCTAGAAAGCAGTGACTTAGATGTCATGGGATGTAAATTACATAGCATGCGGTTGAGGTACATTTCTAAGATGCTGCAATCAAAGGTTTGTCACTGGCACAATCTTATGCCTTTTAGTGCAATTCTCATGTCATGACTGTCCTTTCTTTAAGCAATCAGGTAGATTTCCATTGTAGTGTTACATGAAAAGTAGTATACACCTTCATGCTTAGTCACAGCTGGAACAAAAAAATACCTAAATTAAGAGCAAA
This sequence comes from Salmo trutta, assembly GCF_901001165.1. Lineage (NCBI taxonomy): Eukaryota > Metazoa > Chordata > Actinopteri > Salmoniformes > Salmonidae > Salmo > Salmo trutta. The sequence continues at coordinate 29,014,986 of NC_042987.1, forward strand.
GAGTTACACAAACAAGCATTAGAAGGCATGACAAGGTGACAAATGTTCCATTACTAATATTAGTTGATATTGAGGTATTCTATGTGTGTATTCATTTCTTTCCATACACTGCGACAATGACCATTCAAGATTTCCCTTTTTTATCCCCCTTTTAATGTCATGCCAGAAAGACTGACAGACAGACAAGCAGGCAGGCAGACAAGCAGGCAGATAGGCAGGCAGACAGAAAGACTGACAGACAGAGAGACAAGCAGGCAGACAGGCAGACAGACAGACAGGCAGACAGACAGGAAGTGATGATCAGGGAAGGTGGGAACACCTGCCAAATCCACAACAGTGCCTACATGCCATATAGAAACTAAACTAAAACCACATGAAAGATAAACTCTGGACAGTACATACATTAAACAAATGTTTTCTCAATGGCATTCAATTATTCATTAATAATAAATATGTAAGTTCATACTAATGTAACAGATGATAATTGTACACAATCAGTGATCACTCGATTATAGCATTATTATTTTAAGCACAGAATCTTTCCAAAAGCCACAATCTTCTTGTTATCACACCATTTATCTAACTTGTCTCTGTAGTCGAACATACAAATATCTGATATATATTCTCCCTCAAATCCCATGATTTATTTTCACAGCTGACCTATAAGCCTCTGGGGTTTAGAATTCCATGGGTGGCATGAGTCCAACCGCCTGTCGCCTGCTTCGTTAAACTCTCCATCTTTCTCACATTTCACAATAACTTCAGTCTTTGTTTGTATAGGCCCACCCATCCCCTCTCAGTCTCACCGCTTCCCATCCTTTTCTGTTCAATGCACTTAAGTTGTTGTTGACTGTTGAGTCTACACACACTAACCACACAGATTGATCTTTTGAACATTGACCGGCTCATTTTCTTAAAGAGCCATTGAACACGCAGACTGGCACGTATATTTTTCTATTGGCTCACTTGAAAAATGAGATTTCAGTCTCAGAGGTGGGTTTCCTGACCATTGGTTAATGATGTTTGTCACCCATGAGATACTGTAGACCGCAGAAGCCTATTTCACTTCCTCAAAATCTCCAGAATTAATCTAAGATAACTCAAGAAAACTGTAGTTAAATGTTAATGTTTTTGCCAAGGACTTTTTAGCTATGCAATTTAACATCTAACTAAGATGTTTGGTGCGGTATTTCTCAAGTTTTAAAATGCGCAACGTTTTGTTTTTTGTTAACCAAAATAATCCTATTTACACGTTGCAGTCAATTTTGACACTAAAATGACTGTTTCTGACTCATATCGATGCCACATAGGCTGTTTTCAAAGAGATTAGTTGCTTTTCAAAGGCAGTCGCTCTTTAATAGTATTGTTGGTTATTCTGGTTAGCTGACTAACTCCCCAGGTCTGCTGTGACCTACTACTATGACAAACCTAACCCCGACCCTAACTTGCTCTGTACTGTACTACAGTAGTTTCATGGCACCTAGCTGTGGTGCACAGTTATTCCTCAGACTCACAGACAGACTTGAGGGTCCATGGCACCTCCACACATGGGTTCAGTCAAGCTGGATGACAGATGAACAATATAATTGTAAAGGTGAGATGACAGATGAACAATGGAGCTGTCCTTGTCCACTGTGATGACTATTTCTGAGCTGTATAGTAACAGTGGTGGATGTGTAAAGGATGCCACGCTGCTTGCTTAGCGTGTACCACTTCGTCCCGATTTGGCCCATATCTGGTGATTTTGCCAACGGACTGGTGATAGAGACCTCCTTATCCCGTGAGATGTATATGGTACATTTTTTGTCCATATGTTGCAGAATTGTAATATAAGCTCTAAACTGGTAAAACACACAGTACACATAAGGTAAACAAGCTCTTGGGCTAAATTCAAGCTGTGGAACAGTGTGCCTCAAAGAATCTAAATATTTGACCATTTGACCATCTGTGTAACAGACAAAAATGTTTGTATTTGTTTGACTTTTAAGTAAACAACAGAGGGAGGGATGTTTGATTTGTCCTGAGTGCTGCTGTGGTGAAGTGAATGTTCCATCTATAAATCACTGGAAGTCTGCTATTAATTACCACACCACAGAGCCTTGCCTAGTCATCCTACAGATGTAGGATCTTAATTTGATCACCTTGTTGCAGGAGAACTTTCCTGCAATGCAGGAAATGTAAAACTTGTAGTGTCGGCCTATTTGAGGTTTAAAAAGGCTTCTGAAGTTTGTAATTTGTCACGACTTCCGCCGCAGTCGGCCCCTCTCCTTGTTCGGGCGGCGTTCGGAGGTCGACGTCACCGGCTTACTAGTCACCACCGATCTATGATTCCCTGTTCGTTTTGTCTTGTCTTGATTATACACACCTGTTTTCAATTCCCTTATTATGTTCCTTATTTAACCCTCTGGCTTCCCTTTCTGTTTTGTCCGTGATTGTTTATGGTCAGTGGTTGTTGGTGGTTCTCCTCACCCTGTTGTTTTGCTGTTGGAGATTTTTGATTGTGTTTTTGAGTAAACAAGACTGTTTTCACTCAAACCTGTGTCCTGCGCCTGACTCCGCTACGTCTCCAAACCAAAAGCGTTACATAATTTCCACTTTGACATTTCAGACTTGATTTTCTCTTGCTAAATGTGTTTCAACCACAACACAAATGTCCATTAATTATAATCCACATAATAATTCACATTTCCTGTTGCTGCAGGATTATTTTCCTGCTGTAGCAAACTGGCTCAAATTAAGATCCTATATCTGTAACAAGTACATTCTAAATGGGTAAATCTTTCCCTTAAGACCTGGAGCTCCTTTTATGGACATAGACCTTTTATGGAATTCTCCATTTGCAATTCTCAACATTCTCAACATGCAAAGGAGGGCAATGGATGCTGGTTTTCTTTCATTCAGACTAATGACCAACCAGGCTTATAATAAAGTTCTGGGCCCATATTCACAAGAATAGGATCAGCAGGGTTGGCTCTAGCCTAAGCGAGCACTTTTAGGGTAATCTGCTGACTGAAATTGGGATCAGGATAGGTTTTGGCAGCATTTGTATACATCACTAAAAACAACAGCAAACTTGATTCAGTTTTTTCAAACTATAAGATCATTTGTAATCTATAAGGACACATGGTTGCTGTATATCCTACATTGTTTGCATGTTCTTGTTGAGCCATATGCAAAGCTTCAGTGAAATCTAGGAAATGTACTTTCACATAACTTGTTGAAGTCTGTTGAAATCAAACGACAGGAAGTGACTAGTGTAATTTGGGTGTAATAGGCTGTGAAACTGAGCAGAGTTCTCTGTGCTATCTTTACCAGAGGACACTCATAATTACACCTGTCAACAGGACCCTCTAGTCTAGCCTAACTCTTGGGGATACCGTATATGGAGGTTTTAGCTGGATGGAATAAAGCCCCAGATTGTTTGGGATAATTCTCAACTGATTGGCTCATTTAGTTGCTTGCCAGATACATGGTACACAAACACAGTATCCTTTTCCCTGAAATACTCCACTACTCCAACAGTGCAGCCATGCAGCTGTTTAATTAATGGTTCTGGCCCCCACTATCCGATAAAGTGACCACAAATCCTAGTCAGACTATGACTCTTCCATTTCACACTTGTCTAATCCAATATGTATTTTTAATCTACAGTTCTTGATAGATTGCACTACACATTCCTGTTCACTCCCTCTGTCCTGGTGCAAACAGAGTTTATTTTCCACAGCGCTGACCTCTTGCCAGGAGGACTAGACACCTTATTCACACAGGGGGAGAACGTTATTGGTCAAGTGTACATTTTTCTATGATTTTTGTTCCTTCTTTATTGTAGTGTAATATAGAGTGCAGGTTCATGTTTTGAGAGCCCATTCCAATGTTTTTTATTCACTTCTAATTTACACTAAGAAGTAGGCTTCATGTGTTTGATCATTCAAACACACACGGTATAAGATTGAAGTAGAACATTCAATAGACGTACCATGCTCTTGACATAAACAAGAACAAACAATATGTCCCTTGCTGTGTATACCCCAGATGTCCTTTACGTAATAATACCCGCTCCCTATCATCCCATTCCAAAACAAATGTTACAAGCTGAGATCCGGAACTCTCCAGCCTAATTGGCACCATGCTTTGGGTTGGTTCAGTCCAACACAGATTCTGTAACAAAAAAAACAAGAAAAACCTAAATGGTCTAAAAGTCTACTTTCCAATGCCTTCAGGTTCCCTTACTATAGATCACGAGTAGACATTTACAAAATTCCTGCCAGACACTTTCGATTACCCAACCTGGAGTTCGGTGTGTTTGAGAATGGAACATACAATAGGTTCACAAAAGATGGGTCATCCACTCAGATAGAAAGATGGGGGATTCAAACACCAATTTCTCTGAGAGTGGCATATTTTGTGGGAATTTTCATTTCAGTGCTTGGTAAAGGCTCACCCTTCGGCTTTTTAAAATAGTGGCCACATTCCTCGTGTCTTGGTAGTCCACTCGGCTTCTCTAAGCTAACACTGCTGGTAAAGAATTATAGCACCTATGATGGGGATGCAGGATCTAAACTCCAGAGAACGTCAGAGGTTAGAGTAATGCTGTATCCTGGGCATTCCTCAGTGGTGGAAAAAGTACCGAATTGTCATACTTGAGTAAAAGTAAAGATACCTTAATTAATTTACCTTCATTTAACTAGGCAAGTCAGTTAAGCACAAACTCTTATTTTGGCAGTGGGTTAACTGCCTTGTTCAGGGGTTCAACGCTCTAACCACTAGGCTACCTGCCACCCCTAATAGAAAATGACTCAAGTAAAAATCACCCAGTAAAATACTATGAGTAAAAGTCTAAAAGAATTTGGTTTTAAATACACTTAAGTATCAAAAGTAAATGCAATTGCTAAAATATACTTAAGAATAAATCATTAAAATTCCTTATATTAAGTATACCAAACAGCACAATTCTTGTTTTTTTATTTATTTAGAGATAGCCAGGGGAACACCAGAATACAATCAAATTTGATTGTCACATACACACGGTTAGCAGCTGTTAATTCGAGTGTAGCGAAATGCTTGGGCTTCTAGTTCCGACAGTGCAGTAATATCTAACAAGTAATCTAACAATTCCATAACTACCTAATACACACAAATCTAAAGGGATGGAATAAGAATATGTACATATAAATATATGGATGAGCGATGGCCGAGCGGCATAGGCAAGATGCAATAGATGGTATAAGATACAGTATATACATATGAGATGAGTAATGTAAGATATGTAAACATTATTAAAGTGCCGTTATTTAAAGTGACTAGTGATCCATTTATTAAAGTGGCCAATGATTTGAGTCTGTATGTAGGCAGCAGCCTCTCTGAGTTAGTGATTGCTGTTTAACAGTCTGATAGCCTTGAGATAGAAGCTGTTTTTCAGTCTCTCGGTCCCAGCTTTGATGCACCTGTACTGACCTCGCCTTCTGGATGGTAGTGGGGTGAACAGGCAGTGGCTTGGGTGGTTGTTGTCCTTGATTATCTTTTTGGCCTTCCTGTGACATCGGGTGCTGTAGGTGTCATGGAGGGCAGGTAGTTTTCCCCCGGTGATGCGTAGTGCAGACTCACCACCCTCTGGAGAGCCTTGCGGTTGAGGGTGGTGCAGTTGCCGTACCAGGCGGTGATACATCCCGACAGGATGCTCTCAATTGTGCATCTGTAAGAGTTTGTCAGGGTTTTGGGTGACAAGCCAAAGTTCTTTAGCTTCCTGAGGTTGAAGAGGCGCTGTTGCGCCTTCACCACACGGTCTGTATGGGTGGACTATTTCAGTTTGTCTGTGATGTATACGCCGAGTAACTTTCCACCTTCACTACTGTCCCATCAATGTGGATAGGGGGTGCTCCCTCTGCGGTTTCCTGAAGTCCACGATCATCTCCTTGGTTTTGTTGACGTTGAGTGAGAGGTTATTTTCCAGACACCACACTCGGAGTGCCCTCACCTCCTCCCTGTAGGCTGTCTCATCATTGTTGATAATCAAGCCCACTACTGTTGTGTCATCTGCAAACTTGACTGAGTTGGAGGCGTGCATAGCCACGCAGTCATGAGTGAACAAGGAGTACAGGAGGGGCTGAACACGCACCCTTGTGGGGCCCCAGTGTTGAGGATCAGCAAAGTGGAGATGTTTCCTACCTTCACCACCTGGGGACCGCCCGTCAGAGAGTCCAGGACCCAATTGCCTAATAATACATAAAAAAACAAATACTGCATTGTTTCCTAAGGACTCGAAGCGAGGCAACCATCTCTGTCGGCACCATCTTGCAAGACATCATTGACAAATTAAGTATTTGTGTTCAGTGAGTCTGCCAGTGTGTCAGGTGTCAGAACGCAGGTGCAGAAGGTGAGTTTTAGTACTGACCAGATACAAAAGAACGAACAATAATACCAAAAGAGTGATGACAACAGAGGGCTAAATAAAAGGGAAGTAATCAGGGAAGTGATGAAGTCCAGGTGTGCCCAATGATGAGGTGCAGGTGTGCGTAATGAAGGTTGCCAGTTGTGCGTAATGATGGGGTGCCAGGACCGGTGGTTAGTAGACCGGCGACGTCAATCGCCAGATCAGAGGCAGTAGGGATGACTAGGGGCGTTCCCTTGTTAAGTGCGTGAATTTAATCGTTTGCCTACTTTTGGGTGTGAGGGAAAATGTATGGAGTAAAAAGTACATTCATTTCTTTAGGAACGTAGTGAAGTAAAGGTAGTCAAAAATATGACTAGTAAATAGTATTACTAGTAAATAGTATAAATAGTAAATTAAAAGTACAAATACCCCCAAAAAACGCTTGAATTTCTTTTTTACATAATTTTTTTTTATGGCTTTGTTACTATTTATGTGGTAAAATTTCAAATTTCTTAGTACAAAACTCAAAACATCAAAAAGGCTGTTCAAAAAAATAACTTTAAGCACATTCTTAATTGACTAAATACAACTGTAATGAGCGTCGTTGAAGGCGGACCAAAACGCAGCGGGTAAAGTGCTCATCCTCTTATTTATTAAAATACCCAACCACACAAAACAAACACCCCCTGCCACGCCCTGACCAACTATAATGACAAATAACTCCTTTTACTGGCCAGGACGTGACAGTACCCCCCCAAAGGTGCAGACCCTGAATGCACCTCAAAACAAAACCCACAAAAACAACCCCAAACCTAAAGGGAGGGAAGGAAGGGTGGCCACCGTCAAAGACGGTTCCTGTGCTTCACCCCCCCTTCCAAATCCTCCCACCACGGAGGTGGCTCTGGCTCTGGCCGTAGCTCCCATTCAGCAGACTCTGGGCTGCGTGGCATCGCTGGAGGCCCCGGTCTGAGAGGCGTCGCTGGAAGCCCCGGGCTGAGAGGTGTCGCTGGAGGCCCCGGGTTGAGGGGCGTCGCTGGAGGCTCCTGGCTGGGGAGTGTCGCTGGAGGCTCCGGGCTGGGGAGCGTCGCTGGAGGTCCCGGTCTGAGGGGCGTTGCTGGAGGCTCCTGGCTGAGGAGTGTCGCTGGAGGCTCCGGGCTGGGGAGCGTCGCTGAAGGCTCCTGGCTGAGGAAGCTCTGGACGGGGAACTGTCGCCGGAAGCTCTGGACGGGGGACTGTCGCCGGAAGCTCTGGACGGTGAACTGTCGCCGAAAGCTCTGGACGGGGAACTGTCGCCGGAAGCTCTGGACGGGGAACTGTCGCCGGAAGCTCTGGACGGGGAACTGTGGCCGGAAGCTCTGGACGGGGAACTGTGGCCGGAAGCTCTGGACGGGGGACTGTCGCCGGAAGCTCTGGACGGGGGACTGTCGCCGGAAGCTCTGGACGGGGAACTGTCGCCGGAAGCTCTGGACAGGGAACTGTTGCCGGAAGCTCTGGACTGGGACTGCGCACAGGAGGCCTGATGCGTGGGGCTGGCTTAGGAGGCGCCAGACTAGTAACCCGCACCACAGGGCTAGTGCGAGGAGCAGGAACAGGACGTACTGGGCTGGGCAGGCACACTGGAGGCCTGATGCGTGGGACTGGCTTTGGAGCCGCCAGACTAGTAACACACACCCAGGGCTAGTGCGAGGAGCAGGAACAGGACGTACTGGACTGGGCTGACGCACTGGAGGAAGAGTACGAGGAGCAGGAACAGGATACACTGGGCCATGAACCCTCACCAGCGGTCTGATGCTTGCAACTTGCATCACCGGTCCTGGCTCAATGCTGGCTCTAACATAACACCTGTGAGGAGCTTTCACCAAGCGCACCGGGCTGTAGCTGCGCACTGGCGATACCGTGCGCATCTCCGCATAACACGGTGCTTGCTTGCTCCTTCGCTCCCCATAGTAAGTACAGGTGCTCCTTCGTGCCCTTTCCGCCAGTACCTCCCTCCGGAATCTCGCGTCAAGCTCCTCGCTTGATTCCTTGACTGGCTCCTCTTTGCTCCACGGCTCTCCCCTGTACGCCCAGGAAGTTAGGTCAGGGCTCCCCCCTGACTCAGCCCAACTCCCCGTAAGCCCCCCCCCCCCACACATTTTTTGGGGGGGCTGCCTCCTCACCTCCTGAAATGGAGGATATAATGCCTCATACCTCCGTCGTTCCCTCTTAGCTTCCTCCAGCTCCTCCTTCAGGCGCTGGTACTCCCCAGCCTGGTGCCATGGTCCTTTACCATCCAGGATCTCCTCCCATGTCCAGGACTCCAAATAGCTCTCTTGCTGCTTGGTCCTTCTTTGGTGGGTGGTTCTGTAATGAGCGTCGTTGAAGGGGGACCAAAACGCAGCGGGTAAAGTGCTCATCCTCTTATTTATTAAAGAAAACACTTAATCAACACAAAACAAACGACGAAAACAGTCCAGTAAGGTGCATAGACGATACTAGAAACAACCACCCACAAAACCCAGTGAAAACAAACACAACTAAATATGGCCTCGAATTAGAGACAACAACAACCAGCTCCCTCTAATTGGAGGTCATTGACAAAACTCACATAGAACTAGAAAAGCTAGATAAACATAGAAATAAGAAAACTAGAACCTAAACCCACAATACCCAACCACACAAAACAAACACCCCCTGCCACGCCCTGACCAACTACAATGACAAATAACCCCTTTTACTGGCCAGGACGTGACAATAACACACAAAACCACACAGTAACTTTTTCACCAAACCTAATCAGTGTTTCATCTATAAATATCTTTCATATAAAGTAATTGCCTTTCACAATGCAATGCTCACAATACTTTTCATATGATTCTCTTCTCATTTGTTTAAATACATTTGACCATCACTTAATCCAACTGCGCTTTATGGTTAACCACTTAACCATTTGGTAAACCTAAAGATTTTAAACTGGTTTGTCTACTATATATGGATTTTGAGAACTACAGAAATAAAATGTGTGTTTGTAAAGTATAAACATCAAAATTACGTGTATGATACATGATAACCATACATAATGACTACTGGTTATTGCTAATTGATTTCAGATAGTGGTAACCACAGTTGGTCACCATATAAAAGGGTGTGTGAAAACTTGCAATTTATTTCAACATGGAGCAGGATAGACAGCAAAGGAGAGGAAGAAATCAAAGAGCTCGTAGACAAGGAGCCCGTCAGAGGTGGGCATGGGCCCTATCAAAGAGGTGGACATGGTCCCTGTGAAAGTGGTGGACATCATAGAGATGGAGGCAGACAGTAGGGAACAGTTGCCTAATGAAGTCCAGGCCATCATCATTGACCATGTGGTAAACAGAGACCTTACCATGGCAGAGGCTGTCAGGTTAGTTCACCCCAATCTGAAAAGATCAACTGTCAATTCAATCATGAGACCATTTTGCCAAGAAAACCGGTAAGTCTGCAGGATATGCACTATGCTTTACCATTACATTTATAGTAAATTACATATTTTAATGCATGTCAATTCACAAAACATTTTACAGTATGATCTATTTACAGTAAACTGTGTTCTACCCACAGAATTGACAGAAGACCCCATGGTGGCCGTGTGCTGAACGACCAGCAGGAGTGGACAGTGGTGGAAATGGTGTGGCCAGGAGTGACATACGGCTGTCCGAAATAAAGCAGGCCACTGAGAAGAACGATGACACCTTTGCCAATGTGGCATCCATAAGTCTACCAACAATCTCCCGCCTTTTGAAGAGGCACCAGGTATCTATGAAACACATTTACCTGGTTCCTTTTGAGAGACACAACGACCGGGTGAAATAACTGCTGGCTGAGTATGTTCAGGTACAGAACTATATACTGTATTACTGTTACTATTTAATGCACATGCTACTTCACAATATTATATTGGAACTATAATTAAAAAATAACTAACTAAAATATATTTTTAGAGGGTGATGGTGATTGATGCTGCTGTAAACCATCACAAGTATATCTTTGTTGATGAAGCGGGCTTCAAACTGGCCAAAACTCATCGGCCAACGGGTGACCGTCCAAGTGCCTGGACAACGTGGGGGAAACATCTCCATGGGCGCAGCGATCTCTAAAGATGGTGTGGTAGGACGTAGGCCATTACTTGGATCATACAACACTGAACACCTCCTTGTGTTTCTCAATTAAATTGAGCAGACCTGCTAAGGTGAAAAGATCACCTAGGTCATTGAGTGGGACAATGTCAGATTCCACCGTGCAGAGGTGGTTCAGGCATGGTTTCGGGCCCATCCCCGATTCGTGACCCTGTTGGTCAATTTCTTCAACAAATGATCAGGTCTATATAATTATCAAACATACATTAGTAATGGAAAGGAAACACAGACTCTTTGTTTAAGTATTAAAATTCTCCTTTAGTAATACAATTGTAGGCAGAAGTTGGTACAGTATAACAGTATATGATAGCTCTCCCCAGGTTCTGCAAAATGTCTAAGACATCTTGTAACTCATATAGCCTCTCCCAGTCCTCCTTGCGTGAGTTTCCCTGGCAACAACATTTTAATAAATCTAACCTCCCCCTGACAGCAGCAACCATCTTATCAGTCATTTTTTCAGCATGGAGGTAGAAGTTGTACGACCACCATCTCCATGAGCGTGCCATCTCCGCCCTCCTCCTGGCCATGGGTGAGGCATTCGACGACATCAATGCAGACCAATGTCAAGCTTGGATTTGCAATGCCAAAAGGTTTCCCACCGTGCATGAATATTGAGGACATTCACTGTGATGTGGATGAGTATTTATGGCTAAATGTTTTATTTTCATTCATTTAATTTGTTATATTTAACCGTACATTCGATTACAGACAGTAAACCTATGTTACAATTATATCTGAAAAATAACATGCTTTTTTGCATGAATGATTGTAGTCTTCTGTTGTCTTCACTGATCACACCTTTGGTTACACTTTGGTTAGATATTATGGAAATTGTAGATTTTCTGTCTATTTTGTTGGGTAATGTAAGTGTATTGCCTACTGTGAGAACACAAACTCACTTCTGTTATTTTAGCACACTCTTATCCAGAGCGATTTACAATAGTGAGTTCATAATTTTTTTGTACTAATCCCTGTGGGAATTGAACTCACAATCCTGGCTTTTTAAGCGCCATGCTCTACCAACTGAGTCAGATAATGCTGTGACTAGTATTAAGTCAGGATATCTGAACTCCTGTTGACGTTACACACAAATTATTCATGCAATTTCTTCTGAAAGGAAACAAGAGAAAGACATTGCTGTGGGTATAATACAGTTATAACATTATTCACTTTTTTTTTTGTTTAATAATTTGTAAAAAGTTTAGCATGCAGCTGTAAGAGTTTGGATATGACATTTTGTCAAAAATCATTTATATCTGTAGATGGTTTGCAGGGGCAGCTCCAGCCTAAGATATCACTAACATGGCATAAGTCATGGCAAAATGTGTAGAATTGCAGACAATTTGCTTTAAACTGCTAGATTTTCTCATGGCAAAATGTGTATAATTGCAGGAAATTTACTTCAAACGTACACTAAAAAAATTGGCCCACTTGGTGGAGGGCCCCCCAACCCTATCTCACCTAGGGCCCCCAAAAGGCTAGAGCAGGCCCTGATGCTTTGACTCTCTAAATCACCATCATAATTAAATCCCCATCAGGCATTTTGGGAAAAGTTAACACTAATGTCTAAGATTGTATCAATAAAACTGACATAGAACTGGAAAAGATGAATGGGTGCCCTCCCTTTCTCTCTCACTCTCTCTATCCATCTAACAGCAAAACAAATCAGTCCACCAGTTCTTCCGTAGTCCACCTGTCTTCTACACTCAAACACCCCCTTGTGGCTGACATGGGAATCATCGCTCAAGAGCTGTGGATTCTTTGAGAAACAGAAACTGGAGTGAGGAGTTTTTCCTGACCATTTGATCTGACATTTATAACTGTACCTTACTGTACCCTGTAGTTGCAGTAAACTATAACAAAGGCCAAAAGTTTTTCCAGGTCAGATATTTTTTTCTGAGCCCTACTAACCTACACTTGGACTATACGACTATACCAGTAGTAGTAGACTGTGCCAAATATGATAGCCAACTGATAAGGCTTGACAAAACTAAATATGGTTTGGTATGAATTATGTGGAAACTGCTTCTCCAATAGAAATCCCCGATCACGTTTGTAGGTGATGTCATGGCACCATTGGCTAGATAAGCCAATGGGCTGGTTTGAGTGGTAAGGCGAAAGCAACTGACTGTAGACGAAAGTTGAAGAGGGAAGTAGGTGAAGTGCATTTGCGACAGCCGAAAGTCGGACACTGATGTGGTTTTCCAACAGCAAGGCTCAGTGCAACATGCCATTGTTTATTACATTTGTACTTTATAATGTCAAAATAAACACATCTTTAACCCTCACACACTCACAAACTGAAAAAATACACTGAGTGTTTAAAACATCAGTAAGCCTTCCTAATATTGAGTTGCACCCTCTTTTGCCCTCAGAACAGCCTCAATTCGCCGAGACTTGGACTCTATAAAGTGTTGAAAGCTTTCCACAGGGATGCTGGCCCATGTTGACTCCAACTCGTCCCACAGTTATGTCAAGTTGGCTGGATGTCCTTTGGGTGGTGGACCATTCTTGATACACACGTAAAACTAATAGGTGTGAAAAACCCAACAGCGTTGCAGTTCTTGACACCCTCAAACTGGTGCACCTAACACCTACTGCCATACCCAATTCAAAGGCACTTAAATATTTTGTCTTGCCCATTCACCCTCTGAATAGCACACAAACACAATCCGTGTCTCAATTGTCTCAAGGCTTAAAAATACTTATTCCTCCCCTTCATCTACACTGATTGAAGTGGATTTAACAAGTGACATCAATAAGGGATCATAGCTTTCACCTGGATTCACCTGGTCAGTCTATGTCATGGAAAGAGCAGGTGTTCCTAATGCTTTGTACACTCAAGTGTATGTGTGTACATTGTACAATCAATTGGTGAGAGACAGAGCCTCAAATATCACATTCATTTGTACATATCCACTCTACATGTGAATTGCAACAAGTTGGTTCATGTTTCAGTCACATCTTTGGTCAGGTTCTTGTGTGTCAAACAAAAACACCCTAATGATTGGTTGACAATAGAGCCTCCCGCATGCAGGCAATGGCTACAGGAGGAAGTTGGTGAAGAGCAACTGCAGCAACTTGCAGTCAAAACTTCATGACCTTTGATCACAAGATTTTTGTAATGTTCATACAGTCGACATGTAGGCAGGCGCAAGTCGAACAATTTTTATCCCCATAATGCACACTTCGAAAGGCGGTGACCATCTTCAAAAGTGATCCACTCGAACGCGCTGAATAAATGTAATGCGCAGAAACACATCATTGGGTCTAACGGTCGTCTCATGCCGAACTGGGCAGGCCGTCAAATCAAAGGAAATCCTTCAATATAAAGTCGTTTTTGATGAAAATGTGTCAGTTTGTTACTTTCACGAGGTTGGAGTAATAACATGTTCAGCTACTTAAGACATTGTCTCAAATCTAGGTTGTGCCTTTAGATTTTGAGAAAATTAATAACTAAGGAAGAACTTTTCACTTCACTTCTTGACTTCTTAAACCCCAAACCCCAGTCTGGTCTGCTGAGTCTGCTTGGTTTCCACTTGCTTCCATATCCCCAAAATCAGATCCACAGCCACAGTCAAAATTGGCTACATAAATTTGCTTTATGGTCTTAATTGAAGTTTAGGTTTAGGCATAGGGTTAGCCGTGTGGTTAAGGTTAAGGTTAGGGCTAGATTTAAAATAACATTTGAGGAGAAAAGTTGTAGAAATGGGCTGTTTTTATGACTTTGTGTTTATAGAAGCTTCTGGGCTCTTTTGAGTGGTAAGGCTGAAGCAACCGACTAGATGAAAGTCGAAGTCTGCGACAGCATAAGTTGGACACTAAAGTGGTTTTCCAACAGCAAGGCTCAGATCAACATGGCAGTGATTCATTGTTTATAAAAGTCTTTTTTTTATATATAAACATGCCTCCAACCCCATATCACACTCACAAACTGAAATCAAATGGTCATGTTCATGTCGGTCAAACAAAAACACCCTAATGATTGGTTCAAAATAGAGCTTCCCACAATGGTTGCAGGATGAAATCGGTGAAGAGCAACTGCAGAACACATACAATTGACTGCAGTCAAAACGTCATGACCTTTGATCACATGATTTATGTAAAGTTCATGCAGTTGACATGTAGGCGCAAGTGGGACAGTTTTTGTCCCCATAATGCAACACACTTTGAAAGGCGTTGGTCAGCGACTTCACAAAAGTGATCTGCTCAAATGCGCCCATTGACTACCAGTCTGCTTGGCAAGCATCCCCGGAAGTCTTGCGATGTTGGGCCTCTGGGTTTAGAAACTGCGATAATACTGTATAGTCTGTACTCACCACAACCACAGTAGCTAAATGATAGAAACCTCAGTTTCTCTACAAAGAATCATAGTGTTTGACCAAAACAAATTTCCACTCATGAATCACACATTCTGTAATGCAGCCCTAATCCAACAACCACAGGAGCATTCTATAGGCTTGGTCAAACACAGGGAACAGTGTTATGTGTCATTAACCCAATAATAATTGGTGTGTTCGAGCGGTAAGCCTAGCGAAGTCAACTAGAAACGAAGCCGACAATAGATGAAAGTCGGCGAATGAAGTCGGGGGAGGTACATCTGCGACAGCCAAAAGTCGGACACTGTAGTGGTTTTCCAACAGCAAGGCTCAGATCAACATGGCAGTGCCAACATAGCTTTTATGTATAAATTATTTTTAAAATAAACTTTTCTCTACCCCCATATCACACAGTCAAACTGAAAACATGTGTACAATTAATTGGTTAGAGAGAGGTTTCAAATATCCCTTTCATTTGTATCCCCTGTTGCTTTAGAATCACAACAAAGTTGGTTCCTATTTCAGCCATGTCTTTGGCCACGTCCGCTTGGGTCAAACAAAAATACCATAATGATTGATGACAAATAGTGTCTGCCACAATGAAGGTGATGGCTGCATGGTGCAGTTGGTGAGAAACAACAACATAAAGGTGAACATCAAAACCTGCATGACCTTTAATCACATGATTTTTGTTAAGTTCATGCAGTCAGCATGTAAGTCTGACAATTCTTATAACCATAATGCAACACACTTTGAAAGGTGGTGACCATCGATTTGACAAAAGGGATTACCTCTGTCTAGGGCCAGATTATTCCCGTTTTGAGCCAGTCACAAATCTTAGATTAATTTCCAGTTCAGGAAGTATAATCATGTGAACAAATGAGTTGATGAAATTAGGTTTATGCCGGAGATACAGGTAACTGCCAAAATAAAGGAAACACCAACATAAAGTGTATTAACAGAATGTTGGGCCACCACGAGCCAGAACAGCTTAAATGCTCTTTAGCATTGATTCTGCAAGCGTCTGGAACATTCTTCCTCCAAAAATTCCATAATTTGGTGTTTTGTTGATGGTGGTGCAAAATGCTGTTTCAGGCGCCGCTCCAGTATCTCCCATAAGTATTCAATTGGGTTTTAGTATTTGGTATTTTATTAGGATCCCCATTAGCTGTTGCGAAAGCAGCAACTACTGTTCACGGGGTCCACACAAAACAAACAAAATAGTACAGAACATTAATAAACAAGAAGAGCTCAAGAACAGAACTATACTGAAAAAATATATAAACGCACATGTAAAGTTCCATGTTCCAAATAAAAGATCCCAGAAATGTTCCATATGCACAAAAAGCTTATTTCTCTCCAATTTTGTGCAGAAATTTGTTTACATCCCTGTTAGTGAGCATTTCTCCTTGGCCAAGATAATACATCCACCTGACAGGTGTGGTATATCAAGAAGCTGATTAACCCTTGTTAATTGTGTTGTCTTAAGGGTCAAAAATGACCGCCATTATGTTTAACAGCAGAGAAAACCCCCTAAATGATACTTTTTCACCTTGAAATTGGATTACTTTTCCTAGAGTGACCCCAACATTTGAAAAAGTGAAACATCCTGGAGATTACAAATTTGGAGGGTTTCCGTAAATATGGAGACAACTGGAAAAGGATGGATGAGATTGGCCTGCGTGCCTACACAGGGCTGCTAATTTTAGCGGGTGTATATAGGTCCCGAGGCGAGGCTACATGTAGTCTCTGGGATGCACACATTCTCAAGAATGTTACGATTTGATAACTGATTCAAGACCTGCAAGATGTGTGAGAGACAAACTGGCGGCCATAAGAGAGGTCTGGGAGAAATGGGTGGAGCATCTGCCATACCTCTACAACCCTGGGCCTGAAGTAACAGTGGATGAGGCCATACCTCCACAACCCTGGGCCTGAAGTAACAGTGGATGAGGCCATACCTCTACAACCCTGGGCCTGAAGTAACAGTGGATGAGGCCATACCTCTACAACCCTGGGCCTGAAGTAACAGTGGATGAGGCCATACCTCTACAACCCTGGGCCTGAAGTAACAGTGGATGAGGCCATACCTCTACAACCCTGGGCCTGAAGTAACAGTGGATGAGGCCATACCTCTACAACCCTGGGCCTGAAGTAACAGTGGATGAGGCCATACCTCTACAACCCTGGGCCTGAAGTAACAGTGGATGAGGCCATACCTCTACAACCCTGGGCCTGAAGTAACAGTGGATGAGGCCATACCTCTACAACCCTGGGCCTGAAGTAACAGTGGATGAGGCCATACCTCTACAACCCTGGGCCTGAAGTAACAGTGGATGAGGCCATACCTCTACAACCCTGGGCCTGGAGTAACAGTGGATGAGGCCATACCTCTACAACCCTGGGCCTGAAGTAACAGTGGATGAGGCCATACCTCTACAACCCTGGGCCTGAAGTAACAGTGGATGAGCAACTGGTTCCATTCAGAGGTAAAAAAAATAATTAATATCTGTAATGGAAGTGATTTTCACTGTTCATTTTATTATGTATTGCTGTAATATCATTGATTTATGTGATTGTTTTCTGTGACACTGATACTAATTACTGATAGTAATCTCTTTTGTCAAAAGGTCGCTGTCCTTTCTGGAAGTATATGCCCAGAAAGCCAGCAAAGTATGGCATCAAGATATGGGTGACCAGTGACGCACAGTCCAGCTATGCTTGGAAGATGCAAGTCTACACAGGGAAGCTGACCAGTGGAGGACTGGAGAAGAACCAGGGGACGCGGGTTGTGCTTGATGTGACAGATGGACTGAGGGGGCACAATGTCACGTGTGACAATTTCTTCACCTCTTGTGAACTCAGCCAGCAGCTCCTGAAGAGAAAGATCACCATAGTTGGCACAGTTAGAAAGAACAAGCCTGAGCTCCCCCCTGCACTCCTCGCAACAAGGGGGAGAAAGGCCTTCTCATCAAAGTTTGCCTTCACCCCCACCACCACTCTAGTTTCTTACCTCCCAAAGAGGAACGAGAATGTGGTCCTCCTGAGCAGACTGCACAAAACGGCTGAGATCAGTGATTGTGAGGACAGGAAGCCAGCCATCATCCTGGACTACAACCACAACAAAGGAGGCGTGAACAACCTGGACAAGGTGATTGGAACTTACAGCTGCAGGAGGATGACTTTCCGCTGGCCCCTGGTCATCTTCCATAACATCATTGATATGTCCTTATACAATGCCTTCGTGATATGGAACAAGATCAACCCTACCTGGATGCCTGATAAGCGGAACAAGAGGGTGTTCCTGGAGCAGCTGTATAAACCGAATGCTACACGGATATAGACAGCACATGAATCGGCATATGCCAGCGTGAGTAGATTACATTGAAAACAACAGTCAGTTATCTTGGACACAGTCTCCAGTTCTTTTATACCTCAGTGAGCATGTTAGGAGAATTAGGTTATGGTTAGGAAAAGGGTTACGTTTAGGGTTAGCAAAAAACAAAACAAATAAAAAACAACAACTTTTGACATCAACTTAAAATTAGTTGTATCCCTTCTAGCCATGACTGAGTTCACATGCTTATCTTCCCTCTAATTGGCTAAAACTGTCCCCTGATCTCGTCTCCTCCCGTCTGCCTTCCATCTTTGAGGAGCTGTATGTAACGGTCGTCGTGAACACAGGACCAAAACGCAGCGGGAATATGAATGCTCATCTTTTTTAATATTGAGAAAAGTGAACACTTACAAAATAAACAAAACAACGACTACACAGTTCCATAAGGCAAAGTAGCTATACGGAAAACATCTACCCACAAAACCCAAAGGAAAAACAGGCTGCCTAAGTATGACTCCCAATCAGCAACAACGATATACAGCTGTTCCTGATTGAGAGTCATACCCGGCCGAAACAAAGAAATCCCAAACATAGAAACACGAACATAGAATGCCCACCCAAATCACACCCTGACCAAACCTAAATAGAGACATAAAAAGGCGCTCTCAGGTCAGGGCGTGACACTGTATTTCCATTGTTAGAGTGGTCACTTGACTATCTTGTCAATATAATAGATAATCTTTGGAAAATTCCTGAACAACAGTGACCAAATAAGCACGTCCTAGAGATATCCCTTATTTGGACAGCGGTGGGGACGCTCCTCGGTGGTCTGGGTTTGAGATCGCTAGGGGAATCATCTTACTCTGACAATCTTAGCAAAATATTCTAATGTCATTATTTGACAATAGATACAACACACCTATCTGATCTAATTAAAATATGTTTCTCATTGAAAGATGGGAATCTGTAGGATTTGCCCACAATCTCATAAATTATCAGTATTTATCAATTCTATATATCTGAGCATCTCAAAGAGAACTCTATCGTATTTTTTAAACAACACCACAGATATACTCAGCAAAAAAAGAAACATCCTCTCACTGTCAACTGCGTTTATTCTCAGCAAACGTAACATGAGTAAATATTTGTATGAACAAAACAAGTTTCAACAACTGAGACAAACTGAACAAGTTCCACAGACATGTGACTAACAGAAACGGAATAATGTGTCCCTGAACAAGGGGGGTCACCAAAAAGTAAGTCAGTATCTGGTGTGGCCACCAGCTGCATTAAGTACTGCTGAGCATCTCCTCCTCATGGACTGCACCAGATTTTCCAGTTCTTGCTGTGAGATGTTACCCCACTCTTCCACCAAGGCACCTGCAAGTTCCAGGACATTTCTGGGGGGAATGGCCCTAGCCCTCACCCTCCGATCCAACAGGTCCCAGATGTGCTCAATGGGATTGAGATACAGGCTTTTCGCTGGCCATGGCAGAACACTGACATTCCTGTCATGCAGGAAATCACGTACAGAACGAGCAGTATGGCTGGTGGCATTGTCATGCTGGAGGGTCATTTCAGGATGAGCCTGCAGGAAGGGTACCACATGAGGGAGGAGGATGTCTTCCCTGTAACGCACAGCGTTGAGATTGCCTGCAATGACAACAAGCTCAGTCCGATGATGCTGTGACACACTGCCCCAGACCATGATGGACCCTCCACCTCCAAATCGATCCCACTCCAGAGTACAGGCCTCGGTGTAACGCTCATTCCTTTGACAATAAACGCGATTCTGACCATCACCAGGGGTGAGACAAAACTGTGACTTGTCAGTGAAGAGCACTTTTTGCCAGTCCTGTCTGGTCCAGCGACGGTGGTATTGTGCCCATAGGCGACGTTGTTGCCGGTGATGTCTGGTGAGGACCTGCCTTACAACAGGCCTACAAGCCCTCAGTCCAGCCTCTCTGTCAGGAACTCTATAAATGCAGGAGGGGTGAAGTCAGGCGCAGGAGACCAAGGTACGTGAAAACACGTTTAATAGACACCAGTCCAAAATGCCGAACACAAGGCAGGGAACAAGGAATCCAACAATAGGCAAAAACACCCAACCCCGAGTCGGGACACAGCCCAGGAAACCCGTATACCAAAAGGAATGAAAGGCAGAGAAAAAACAATCCCCAACCTGATGATAATAGACACAAAATAATCCCGCACAACCCTAAACCTAAACAGACAGACTAAATACCCCCACTAACAAACTAACTCAAAACAGACATCACCAAATTAAAATGAAAAGGAGATCGGTGGCAGCTAGTAGACCGGCGACGACGACCGCTGAGCGCTGCCCGAACGGGGAGAGGCGCCACCTTCCGTAGACGTTGTGACACTCTCAGCCTATTGCGGACAGTCTGAGCACTGATGGAGGGATTGTGCGTTCCTGGTGTAACTCTGGCAGTTGTTGCTGTACCTGTCCCACAGGTGTGATGTTCGGATGTACCGATCCTGTGCAGGTGTTGTTACACTTGTCTGCCACTGCGAGGACGATCAGCTGTACGTCCTGTCTCCCTGTAGCGCTGTCTTAGACGCCTCACAGTACAGACATTGCAATTTATTGCGCTGGCCACATCTGCAGACCTCATGCCTCCTTGCAAATCAAATCAAAGTTTGTCATGTGCACCGAATACAACAGGTGTAGACCTAACAGTGAAATGCTGAATACAACAGGTGTAGACCTTGTGAAATGCTTACAGTTACAAATAACGAAAAAAAACATACACATAATAGCACAATTGGTTGGGCGCCTGTAAAACTGCTGCCATTTCTTCCAGCTCCATTTGTAATCAGCATGAAGATGAGCAGGGACCCTGGGCTATCTTTATTTTGATGTTTTTCAGTCAGTAGAAAGGCCTCGTTAGTGTCCTAAGTTTTCATAACTGTGACCTTAATTACCTACCGTCTGTAAGCTGTTAGTGTCTTAACGACCGTTCCACAGGTGCATGTTCAATAATTGTTGATGGTTCATTGAATAAGCATGGGAAACAGTGTTTAAACCCTTTACAATGAAGATCTGTGAAGTTATTTGGATTTTTAATAATCATCTTTGAAAGACAGGGTCCTGAAAAAGGGAGTTTAGAGTTTAGAAAGTAGAACAAAAGTGTCATTGACAAACTCAATTGAATTAGATCAGATAGGTGTGTCTTAACTGTTGCCAAATAATGACATGAACATGTATTGTAGAACCCAGGCCACCTGCACCAATGCCTATGTCACGTATAATGAGACAGGCACAGGAATACGAAATCGTTTTTTTATTTCTCTACCCAAAATAGAGTACTTCATGAACATGACGGGGACAAACACGCGTATATATATATATATATATATATATATATATATATATATACACATACATACATACACAGGGCTATAACCCAAACAAAGAGCGAGGTGTGAACCTCTAATAAACACACGGGACAAGACCCATAATAACAAGTGCACACTAACACGAAAGCCGATACAACAGAGCACAGGTACTCACAAGACCCACGGACATGGAACAGTAATCAACAAGGACAATGTGGAACAGAGGGCACATATTAACACATACTAATCAGGGGGAATGGGAACCAGGTGTGCGTAATGAGACAAGACAATTCGGGGTTGGTGGTAACGATCCAGTTCAGTGACGCCTAGAAGGCCGTGACGTAGACCTCTGGAGCTGGTGAACGGAATGAGCAGTAGTACCGGGGGAATCCGTGACAGCCCAATGCCCTAACCACTGTCCCAATAAGGGATATCTCTCAGGGATGTGCTTATTGGGCCAGTACTTTTACACCCAGTCAGAAGAAACCCTAACCCCTCCTCCCTAGGCACTTATGTAAATGATCATTAAAACAGGTTAACATGCCCCATCAACATTAGACAACCATGTTCTGTGTACGTTTGGTGGGACGTTGATGGAATTTTCTCCTAATCCACGGAAAACTGGACGCATGAATGTTCTTGCAACGTTCCCATGAAATGTGTCTTGAACATTAATATCTTAAATTCGGAGAACATGGTAACTACATTCTGGGTAAATTCTATTTGACATTAAGGGAAGGGTCTCTTGGAAACATTCCTTGCACATAACAGGAGCATTCCTATGGAAATGTTATATGACCTAAAGTTGTGGGAACGTTTGTTGTTAGCTGGGTACAAGTTATTTTGAGGTTGAGTGGGGGCACTATTCACTATTCAAAATCTGTGTGAATTTCTATGATACAACTGTGGCTTGGAGGTTTTGGCTAGTTCATGTTACAGATGCTTCCCTAGGCTTCTGCTCTTTGAAGCCTGATGAGCTCATTTTTACAGCCTGATGCTATTTACCTCAGTAAAACAGTTGATTTCCAAATGTTATGTTATGACTTGATTATGGCCTGGGGCATACAGTGGACAGCAATCATCCATGACCACATGATGATATGGTTTATCCTAATAATACACTACATTAATGACAGTGTCTCTTTACATTCCTCACACTCTAGTCAATTTATCCTCAGTACAGAAAATGTTGTCAAAGTAAAGTTACTTTAAGATTGAATTATCCCACAGGATTATAGAGACTGCAAACATCTGGTCACAAGAAGTGACATTTTCCCTCCCTCTCTGTCATCCTTCCCTGACATAAAGGTCAAAGTTCAACAAAAGTCAGCCAGGACTAACTGAAGGGTTAAAGAGGAGGTGTGGACTTTGACTGACCGCTGAGGAAAAGCAGAGTCGGGGAGCTACAGTAACACCTATCGATGACAGAGTGGGAAGGTGGTAATTACCAGTTGTGAAGTTGTAAATTCCGTTTGGATGCATTCAAGTGCTCTGAACTCGTTGAGAAACGCTGGTTGGCTAATGGTCAACAAGCTGCATCAACCATTAACTAAAAGTACAGCTATCATGCTTGTAAACAAATTATAGTGTTCAAAAACAATTTTAATAGACTGCTTTTTATAATAAATATTGTCACATTTAACTGCCGAAAATGTTGTTATGGAGGTAATTTCCTTAGTAGGTGACGTCAGAGGTCAGCATGTGGGAAAAGTCGGAGCTCAGGGATGATAGACGAGTTCCTCACTCGTAATTACCAGTTGGGGGGGCGTTGAAGTGGATTTTCCCCAGTTGTATATGTGGTAAATACCACCTTTCCACTTCCTCTCCACTTTCAAAACAAGACATGACTGAGAAACAGTGCAATGAGGGTTTTGTGATGTGTTGTAACAAATCTGCCTTTGGTAGGCTGGCTATGATGACCTCTTTGATCGTTTAGACTGTGGAGCATTGTCGCCTTGGTGGCTAGAGGGTTCGCGAGTTTGATTCTTCATGTTCTTGCAAACAATAACCCCAAATTTGCAGCAATATATACCTCACACAGGCAACTCAGCCAATTTTTCTCACCAACTCTTACTTTTAAAACATGACTTTCCTTATAACTGTGTTCCAAAATCCAACCCCAAGCACCAGTGTGAGAACTTGACCTTGTGGAACGATTTGGGAAACATTTCCAGGCCTTGTCCTTCCACAACTGGTGCCTCTGACAGGGAAGAGGAATGTGTTCAGCTGGAGATAGAGGCCTGCAGGAAAATACTCCTCAGGATTAAAACTTAATCCAAGTTTATACATCTACACTAGTCTGTTTTAAATCACACTGTATTGGTTCTAATCACACCATTTCTGAGTCTTGACTTGTAAGAGCCGATGTAAAATAAATGCATGATATATGAATTAAATTAATGATGAATCATCAATGAATGAAATGTGTGTGTGCGTGCATGCGTGAGTGTAGAGTGATACATACAGTGTACATACTGACATTGAGATTGCAAGTCACTAGGATCCACATGGTGCAGACGGTGAACTTCAACCGATGCTGCAATCATATGAACAGTGTATGTCCAGGGTCAGACCATTTCTGTAACCACAAACTGGAGAAAACATTTTGAAATAAAAAACAAACACATGCTTTTTCATTAGTCAGGTAGGCCTACAACAGCCTCTGTATCAAAATGTTTTCTCACGTTTTGGGCCTACTGAACAGGACCAAGACCGGCCCCTCCAGACCCAGACAGGTCAAAAGATCATATGCATAATTCTCTTTATAGGCAGGGAGAAGACCACCCAGTTCTACCCCAGCTCCGCTCTGGGAAATTTAAATAAAGTTTCATTGTGGGAATCACTTCCAACTAGGAAACCTGGCACAGCTGCCAAATCTAGCCCTGTTATTTACTACTATGCTGTAGAAAGTATGGTTGCTGTGCTCTGAGGCTTATTTGTCTTTCATACCAAACATGTTTACAACTGAGCTTTAAAGACATGCTCCGGAACTTTGGCGACTACTAAGCTGGATGTGTCAATGTGTAGTTCATACATGCATAATCTATGAGGTAAAACAGAATTACTGTCTTACCTCAATTAGCCACTAAATCCCTAGTTTGAAAGCAACTGTTTTCTGGAAGCTGTCCTGCTCCATTTTCCCTACATTTCCCCCCACGTGGGCCAGCCCAATAGAAATTAGAGTTGAACCAATGAACTTCAGCCCCTCGCCATATGAGTGACCGCTAGCAAGATGCCCATCATGCACCCACAGCAGAGAGAGAGCAAGGAAGTTATGTAAGTCTACCAATGGAAACTGAATGGGAACTCAAAGATTGAGATAACAGGAAAAATGTTGTACCCAAGGACCCAGTA
The DNA here is from genome assembly GCF_901001165.1 of Salmo trutta. NCBI lineage: Eukaryota > Metazoa > Chordata > Actinopteri > Salmoniformes > Salmonidae > Salmo > Salmo trutta. Next base: position 29,039,883 of record NC_042987.1, read on the forward strand.
TGGGGTTAAGAACCATTACACATGATGATGTACATCTATCTATTAGGCTGAAGTGCCCGAAGTCTCTGAGTGTTGTGCCACAGGGTTGGACATTCAGCTTGGTCTGAAAGGAGGCTTTGCCAAGGTAACAAAGTTTCTCCCTTTCCCTTGTACTCTCCCTAATTGAGTCTTGTATTATGGAGGGTGAATTCCACAAGCATACAAAGAGGGGATTATTCCTCCTGGCCATAGACTCACTAGACTAGAGGTTGTTGACGGGAAGAGAGCGAGAGCGGTTGACCATAGAGGTTGTTGACAGGAATAAAGAGAAGGGGGGAGATCTCATGATCCTCGTTGGTTGCTAAGAAGTCTGTTCTGTTGCTCCCCAGTCAGTTGGGGTCTAAGCCAGTCTTTCTGCCACACATCATTCCTGGTTGTGCTCTTGTCTACAACATGTTCAGCCTAGTGGTTAGGACACGGTGTGCTGTACAGGGTATCCCAGAGTTGCTGGCAATCTCAGATATACTAAAGAATCTCTGAAGGTCAAACCATACTGACACTAGTCCCAGATCAATTATTAGTGTGCTCTTGCCAACTTCTATGTATTTCTCCTGCCAAAACAGCACAGACAGACCCAGGTGGCAGTATGACTTGACTTTCAGATGTTATTAGTAGGTAAAACAACACCAGTGGGTTCTCAGAGTGACTTCTGTTTATATATAACTGTAGACTGCATGTAAGACTTTATGAAACAAACATTTATTGATACAAAAGAATCAAAACAATAGAAGAAATATCTATATAGGGACAAATGGCAATAATACCACATCAGTGGTGGGGGCTCTACACAGAGAGGGGGCATTATGGCACAAGGAATCAACGGGATATAAAATAACATTTAAAAATCCATAAGTTTGGTCATGTGACAGAAACTAACATTTGAGATTCTCTTCTAAGAGTATTAAAAAGCCTTTCCTGCAGTCGAATGACCAACGCACCTCTAGTGGCCTCATGGGTCCAATGTTATTCATATTTTTCATAATTAATAAGCATGACTTTTCAAACGCTGAAACGGTTTTGTTATAGTTCAGTCTTCTGTGATGTACATAAAGTGTAATTTTGGGATTCAAACTCAAAATGTAATACATTTCAACTGTATATCTGACATGGTACAGGTGTCTTCTTTTGTTTAAGCCCACAACCATGTGTGTGAGGTGTATACTTTTGTTTCAAAGTAGATTTGTTTAAGACTACCAAGAAACACTGTGACCCTGATTTAGCCCACTGCAGTAAAAGGTTAAAGAGGCAGAAAAACTACAAACAGAACTACAAAAATATTCCAGTGCTTTCAAGTCAAACTGGGACTAGACAGTCATAAACATTTTAACTTCAACCATTTATCTTTTCTCCTGCCAACCTTCTCTAAAATATGATTGCTTGATTAATCAGAATGGACATAGAAAATGTACACTGAGTGTACAAAACATTAGGAACATCTTCCTAATACTGAGTTTCACCCCCTTTGCTCACACACACACACACACACACACACACACACACACACACACACACACACACACACACACACACACACAGAGAGAGAGAGAGAGAGAGTATACCAAACATTAGAAACATCTTGAGTTGCAATCCCCCCTTTTACCCTCAGAACGGCCTCAATTCGTTGCGGCGTTGACACTACAAGGTGTCGAAAGCGTTCCACAGGGATGCTGGCCCATGTTGACACCAATGCTTCCCACGGTAGAGTCAAGTTGGCTGGATGTCCTTTGGGTGGTGGACCATTCTTGATACACATGGGAAACTGTTGAGTGAGACAGTTCTTGACACAAACCGGTGCGCCTGGCACCCTATCACACAAATCTTTTGTCTGCCCATTCACCCTCTGAATGACACACATACACAACCCATGTCTCAATTGTATCAAGGCTTAAAAATCCTTTAACCTGTCTCCTCCCCTTCATCTACACTGATTGAAGTGGATTTAACAAGTGACATCAAAATGGGATCATAACTTTCACCTGGATTCACCTGGTCAGTCTGTCATGGAAAGAGCAGGTGTTCCTAATGTTTTGTACACTCAGTGTAAGTCTCTTATCAAAAATCACCACTGACTTGTGGTTCTGATTTGAAGGAGAGGAAATAGAGGACAAACAGTAGAGTATATTGAAAACAAGGAGGAAGGAAGTAGGTAAACATGATGTGACGGAATTCTTCTTTCACAGAACTTCCAAGTTGAGATTCTGAACCATGAGAACTACAAAACCCATGAAACAGAAAAGGACATGGCACATTCTTTAGATAATTCTGATTGGTCGAAAAATATGGACATTCTAACGAGAGTTTAAAAGGAAAGCTAGAAAGATAAGGCAACATTTCACTTACAGATGAAGTCGGAAGTTTACATACACCTTAGCCAAATACATTTAAACTGAGTTTTCACAATTCCTGACATTTAATCCTTAGGTCAGTTAGGATCACCACATTATTTTAACAATGTGAAATGTCAGAATAATAGTAGAGAGAATGATTTATTTCAGCTTTTATTTCTTTCATCACATTCCCAGTGGCTCAGAAGTTTATATACACTCAATTAGTATTTGGTAGCATTGCCTTTAAATTGTTTAACTTGGATCAAACATTTGGGTAGCCTTCCACAAGCTTCCCACAATAATTTTGGCCCATTCCTCCTGACAGAGCTGGTGTAACCGAGTCAGGTTTGTAGGCCTCCTTGCTCGCACACGCTTTTTTAGTTCTGCCCACAAATGTTCTATAGGATTGAGGTCAGGGCTTCGTGATGGCCACTCTAATACCTTGACTTTGTTGTCCTTAAGCCATTTTGCCACAACTTTGGAAGTATGCTTGGGGTCATCGTCCATTTGGAAGACCCATTTGCGACCAACCTTCAACTTCCTGACTGATGTCTTGAGATGTTGCTTCAATATATCCACATAAATTTTCCTGCCACATGATGCCATCTATTTTGTGAAGTGCACCAGTCCATCCTGCAGCAAAGCACCCCCACAACATGATGCTGCCACCCCCGTGCTTCACGGTTGGAATGGTGTTCTTCGTATTGCAAGCCTCCCCCGTTTTCCTCCAAACATAACAATAGTCATTATGGCCAAAAAGTTATATTTTTGTTTCATCAGACCAAAGGACATTTCTCCAAAAAGTATGATCTTTGTCCCCATGTGCAGGTGCAAACCGGAGTCTGGCTTTTTTATGGCGGTTTTGGAGCAGTGGTTTCTTCCTTGCTGAGCGGCCTTTCAGGTTATATCGATATAGGAATCGTTTTACTTTGGATATAGATACTTTTGTACCTGTTTTCTCCAGCATCTTCACAAGGTCCTTTGCTGTTGTTCTGGGATTGATTTGCACTTTTGCACCAAAGTACGTTCATCTCTAGGGGATAAAACATGTCTCCTTCCTGAGCGGTATGACGGCTGCGTGGTCCCATGGTGTTTATACTTGTGTACTGTTGTTTGTACAGATAAATGTGGTACCTTCAGGCATTTGGAAATTGCTCCCAAGGATGAACCAGACTTGTGGAGGTCTACAATTTTTTTCTGAGGTCTTGGCTGATTTCTTTTGATTTTCCCATGATGTCAAGCAAAGAGGCACTGAGTTTGAAGGTAGGCCTTGAAATACATCCACAGGTACACCTCCAATTGACTCAAATGAAGTCGATCAGCCTATCAGAAGCTTCTAAAGCCATGACATCATTATCTGGAATTTTCCAAGTTGTTTAAAGGCACAGTCAACTTAGTCTATGTAAACTTCTGACCCACTGGAATTGTGATACAGTGAATTATAAGTGAAATAATCTGTCTGTAAACAATTGTTGGAAAAATTACTTGTGTCATGCACAAAGTAGATGTCCTAACCAACTTGCCAAAACTATAGTTTGTTAACAGGAAATTTGTGGAGTGGTTGAAAAACGAGTTTTAATGACTCCAACCAAAGTGTATGTAAACTTCTGACTTCAACTGTATAGGGCAAAAAACATTTGTTTTTAAAAAAGCTAGCAAGGACAGTAAAATTCTTGCTCTGTTGATAACAAAATCACTCTCTCTCACACTCTTTATATTACAGTTATACCAGAGTAACACAATTTGCATCAGTTTAAAAAACGTCATCATAAGTGGTCCCACAAAACTGTATCAAACTAAATATATAGGCCTATGGTTCATATGATCCATAAAGGTACTTGGACATGTTACTCCACTCCAATTCCGCTAGACCACTATAACGTCACATATTCCCAGACACACTGTGTTACACTTATGCCAACTGAGACTACTACTGCACAGGGTGACTTTTTGACAACGCAAAAAAAAGCACTGTTGTCAAAACAAGCGCACATTTTTTTAGCTGCCAAAATGGGGCCCACAGAGTCAAACGGGAAAATATGAAATGACACCGTATTGAGGGGAATAGTGTGCCATTTGACACACAGTCAGTCTAATAGTCGATGCCCTGGTCCTCGTCATAGTGCCCGCTGTACTGCTGTTGGTACCCACCCCGGTACTCCTCTTCGTCGTCATGGTGATACTGGTACTCCGCCTGGTAGTCGCTGTCACTAATCTCCGATCCATTGGTCCCCGTTCCCAGGCTCCCGTTGCCATGGCTACCGGCATTGTTGCCGAGGGTAACGGGAGAGGTGGGCTCCGTGGGGGAGGTGCAGTACTTGGGGTCGTAGATCTGCCTGCCCAGGCCGTAGCTGCTCATTCCCTTCTGGGATGCCACCTTGTTGGTGCCCATCTGCAGGGAGATGGTGGAGCTGTCTGCTGTCTGTCCCGCCGACTTCTGGTCGTAGATGTCACGGCGGGTACCCGGCGCCGACATGCCAGCCTGGGGGAGAGGAGGGAGGGGGAGCGGAGGGAGGGAGGACAGAGGGGGAGCGGAGGGAGGGAGGACAGAGGGGGAGAGGAGTGAGGGAGGACAGAGGGGGAGAGGAGGGAGGGAGGACAGAGGGGGAGAGGAGGGAGGGAGGACAGAGGAGGAGAGGAGGAAGGGAGGACAGAGGGGGAGAGGAGGGAGGGGGAGCGGAGGGAGGGAGGACAGAGGGGGAGAGGAGGGAGGGAGGACAGAGGGGGAGAGGAGGGAGGGAGGACAGAGGAGGAGAGGAGGGAGGGAGGACAGAGGAGGAGCGGAGGGAGGGAGAGAGTGGGAGTGGAGGGAGGGAGGACAGAGGAGGAGCAGGAGCGGAGGGAGGACAGAGGGGGAGAGGAGCGGAGGGAGGACAGAGGGGGAGAGGAGGGAGGGAGGACAGAGGAGGAGCGGAGGGAGGGAGAGAGTGGGAGTGGAGGGAGGGAGGACAGAGGAGGAGCGGGAGCGGAGGGAGGACAGTGGGGGAGAGGAGGGAGGGAGGACAGAGGAGGAGCGGAGGGAGGGAGAGAGTGGGAGTGGAGGGAGGGAAGGAGAGAGGACAGGGGGGAGCGGAGGGTGGGAATGTTAGGTTGGTGGTTAAGTGGGAGTGTGTGTGTGTGTGTGTGCATGTGAGAGAGAGTAAAAGGGTGTGTGTTTGTGAGAGAGAGCAAGAATGTGTGTCTGTGTGAGTGCGTGCACCTGGCCACAGTAACCTTTAGTTGGTAGATGTCTCACCCTGATACAAGATTACTGCTAATTGCTTCCAGGGATTATAGTGGCTAGGAATCCACTGCAGTAAAACCATTGAACCATAAGAACTACAGTACTTTATACACCACAGACGAACAGTACACTCTTACCTGGCTGGCTCCTTTGTTGGTTCCCATCTGCAGACTGATGGTAGTCTGGTCGTAGGGCTTGTCCGTCTGTGACTTTGGGTCGTATAAGTGTCTCCTGGTCCCGTACGCTGTCATACCAGACTGGCTGGCACATTTATTTGTCCCCATCTACCCAGGACAAAAACAGCTTTCAGACATGGCTCCATCCATAGGTCACAATGTCCTCTAATCAAATCTATTCTATGTCTGGCAATGGTATTGACCACAAATTCAATTTGATTTTCAGAGTACGACTGGTATCCATTGTTTTGGTACAGACAGGAACACACACACACACACACACACACACACACACACACACACACACACACACACACACGCACGCACAGAGAGAGAGAGAGTATACCAAACATTAGAAACATCTTGAGTTGCAATCCCCCCTTTTGCCCTCAGAACAGCCTCAATTTGTTGCGGCATTGACTCTACAAGGTGTCGAAAGCGTTCCACAGGGATGCTGGCCCATGTTGACGCCAATGCTTCCCAGAGTTCTGTCAAGATTGTGGGGGTTGTCTTGTTAGACTTCAGTGCAGCTTTTGACATTATTGATCAAAGTCTGCTGCTGGAAAAATGCATGTGTCATGGCTTTACACCCGCTGCTATAATGTGGATAAAGAGTTACTTGTCTAACAGAACACAGAGGGTGTTCTTTAATGGAAGCCTCTCAAACATCATCCAGTTAGAATCAGGAATTCCCCAGGGTAGCCATTTAGGCCCTTTGCTTTTAAAAATATTTTTACTAAGACATGCCACTGACTTTGAGTAAAGCCAGAGTTTCTATGTTTGCGGATGACTCAACACTATACACGTCAGCTACTACAGCGAGTGAAATGACTGCAACACTCAACAAAGAGCGGCAGTTAGTTTCTGACTGGATGGCAAGAAATAAGTTAGCCCTAAATATTTCTAAAACTAAAAGCATTGTATTTGGAACAAAACACTCACAAAACCCTAAACCTCAACTTAATCTTGTAATTAATACTGTGTAAATTTAGCAAGTTGAGATGACTAAACTGCTTGGAGTAACACTAGATTGTAAACCGTCATGGTCAAAACATATTAATGCAGTAGTAGCTAAGATGGGGAGAAGTCTGTCTATAATAAAGTGATGCTCTGCCTTCTTAACAACACTATCAACAAGGCAGGTCCTACAGGCCCTAGTTTTGTCGCACCTGGACTATTGTTCAGTCGTGTGGTTAGGTGCCACAAAAAAGGACTTAGGAAAATTGCAATTGGCGCAGAACAGGGCAGCACGGCTAGCCCTGGGATGTACACAGAGAGCTAATATTAATAATATGCATGTCAATCTCTCCTGGCTGAAAGTGGAAGACAGATTTGACTACTTTTATTTTTGAGAGGTGATGTTTCATGTTGAATGCACCGAGCTGTCTGTCTAAACTACTGGCACACAGCTCGGACACCCATGCATACCCCGTTGAAAGGCACTTACATATTTTGTCTTGCCCAATCATCCTCTACAATCCATGTCTCACGGCCTAAAAATCCTTCTTTAACCTGGTCTCCTCCCCTTCATCATCTACACTGACTGAAGTGAATTTAACAGGTGACATCAATAGGGGATAATAGCCTTTACCTGGATTTACCTGGTCAGTCTATGTCATGGAAAGAGCAGGTGTTGTTAATGTTTTGTACACTCAGTATATGTATTTTTCCTGTAAATATTTTTGGGGGATGAACTACATATCTACTGCTGTAATATCATTAAGTGGATATTTTTGGGGATGAGATCTACTTATGACATTATCTCTGTGGTAATTGCCATTCTCTTAGCATGACTCACCTGCAGTCCAATGACACATTGTCCAGCCTTCATTTTCTCCTCATCGAAATGGCGCGTCCTCTTGTCCGCGTATTTAACACCGAGATCACAGTTGGAGTTTGAACCTTTGGTTTTCGCCTGTTGCGTGGTAAGAGACAAAGTAACAAAGTCAGTGTTGCTTGCAGTTTTACATATCAATGTTTTTACTCACTAATTACAACTGTACTGTAAGCCTACACAGTGGTGCATGGACATCTCAACCACCAGCAATTCAATAAAAACCACAGTGTTTGTCCGACCACGGATTTCAGCACCAACAACAAAAACAAACCAAAAAACTATGTTTGTCTCCTTTTCATGTCATGCTCTCCCATGGCACTGTGTGTGGTGTTATGGCACATGGTTATAACAAGGTCACGAACAACTCAGGGTTCCACATTCACCCCAGTCTAACCGAGAACCTACCACACCAGCCAGGGACAGCAGTGTGCTCTGGACCTGGGTCATGTTCCCATTCTCAAACAGGTCATTGGCCTCAAAGATGTCGTTGGGACAAAGGCCAAACTTCAGAATGGCTCGGATGAAATTCCCCAGATTTTCCAGCTAGAAGGGAACAACAAAGGAAATCAGACTCCGATTCAGTCTCGTTATTTAGTCTTGTTGAATGAAAAGCATTTTCCCTCTGTGAAATGGTAGCGTTACAGTATATATATCAACATCTTTTATTTTGTTTCACGTACCTTGTGCCAGTTGAGTTTGGAGTGGTTGATTTTCTTGATGGAACCAGGCTGCAGTTTGTTTATCAGCCTAAGGTAGAAGAAAAGAGTAAACTCTTACAGTTTGATATGAACATAAAACAGATTCTCAAGTAGAGCAATGAAAAATAATACACTGTTCCTAGTGGTAGTGAAAATAATGATAGCGAGATTAAGACCACAGAGCTAATCCTCTGTAGGCCTTTTCAACACCTGATCACTGTTATGGAAACAATATATCATCCTGTATTAAGTCTACTTGAGTGATCATCTATTGAGGAATGTGACTAAGTATTCCCCTACATCCTCATAGCTGACTGAGCTGAAGACAGGTGAAGTCTAGGGCTTGTAAACCAGTAAATTGAACAGGGCAAAACATCCTTCACATGTTGGGGATGATTATACAACCTAACAATATGGATTGGACAAATGGTATAAAATGTATAAATACCTAAAACATTAGAATACATATAATAGTACATCTCACACAGATACACTTTGTGTAGACAGAAAAATAAATAAACTAACTCGCAGAGGATGACTCCGTCCTTAAGGCCCTTCTGGAAGTTCTCTCCAATGGGCATGCCCGTCACCTCCTCGATCCAAAACCGGAGCTCCTCCTCCTTCTGCAGGTCATACTTCCCTGCGATCTGAAAATATCAAATAATTATGTAACTCCACCCACTCTTCATTTAACAATAGTTCAAAATCAAACCCTGACCCCCCTAGACACTTGTGGGGATATGACAGGTTTGGATAGGTAGGCTATACGACATAAATACCACTTAGCCTACAAGTGGGCAAGGTTGAGCAATTACCATAGACTTCCGATCCTGCAGGCAACCCCAATCCTAACACCAACCAAACAAGCTACACACTTAAGGTATCTTGTAATTTGATCCAATTTTAACCACAATGTAAGCCTAAACCTAGACTACTTTATGAACTCCATAATTTGTTGGTATGATTGTTCTTTCTACTTGATTTTTGTATATATATATATATATATATATATATATATATATATATATATATATATGTGCATTTTCTGTAATTCAGGGCTCATTTGTAAAAGAGACCATGGTCTCAGTATGACTCCCTGATAAAATAAAGGTTCAATAAATAAACAAATATGATGCCTGTGTGTGACACAGGGAGTAAGTCTGTGAGTTCTAATAGCCTCTAGGCAAAGAAGCAGTGTTTATGTTAAGTGTAATGCATTAGTCTGACCTCAACAGATTGCTTAGTAAGCAGTGAGCAGCACACCCATTCAATAGTTATAACTCGTGGTCATTGGGCCCAGCCGGCCCACTCCTTGGGAAAGTTAGATTAGCTCTGTTTAAAGTGTAGACGTGCACAATCATTTATAGGGCTTTTAGCCTGATCTAAATACAGAACATTTGAGAAAGCATTATGCAATTAAAACCAAAAGGAAAAACAATTCTGATATCCATTCTATCCATTCATGTATTTTCTTAAAGAGAAAGTCACTTGAGGTAACGCTTCAGTCCTCAAAACAGAAAGCCAAAGCTTTTCAACTGAAGCCAAAGCCGATCTATCACATATTGTTCTAAAGGTCAGTTTTTTGGGAGAACACTCTTCTCTCCTCTCCCTCACATCACTGCTGTGTGGCCTGCTGCCAGGAGTGGTAAGACACAGGAAATGACATGGACCGCTGCCCCATGCCTGAACCCTGGCTATAGAGGACGGCTCCACAGATTCCCCAGTCCAGACTAACACCGTTGCTTTACCCAATGACTTGAAGGAGAGAGAGAAAGACAGACAGACACACACACAGAACGCAAGATAGAAAGACTCCTGAGATGTCCTGAGCAATAAAGTGTCTTAAACTTCCATGAAAACATTACAGAGACAACGTTACGTGAGGTAGCGGAGGGAGACATTAGAGGGATATTGCCCTCAGCCATCTTATTAATGAGCTTTCATAGGCTGCTTGGTTGAAGCCCTGGGCTTCCAACTGTGATGTACATATCTTCAAATAATCACATTTTATTCATCACATACACAGATTGAGCAGATGTTATTGCGGGTGTAGCGAAATGCTTGTGTTTCTAGCTCCATCAGTGCAGTAGTATCTAACAATTCACAACAATACACAAATATAAAAGTAAAAGAATGGAATTAAGAAATATATAAATATCAGGATGAGCAATGTCGGAGTGGTATTGACTAAATACAGTAGAATAGAATACAGTATATACATATGAGATGAGTAAAGCAGTATGTAAACATTATTAAAGTGGCCAGTGATTCCATGTCTATGTATATAGGGCAGCAGCCTCTAAGGTGCAGGGCTGAGAAACTGTGTGGTAGCCGGCTGGTGATGGCTATTTAACAGTCTGATGGCCTTGAGATTGAAGCTGTTTTTGATGTACCTGTACTGGCCTCACCTTCTGGATGATAGTGAGGTGAACAGGCCGTGGCTCGGTTGGTTGATGTAATTGATGATCTTTTTGCCTTCCTGTGACATCGGGTGCTGTAGGTGTCCTAGAGGGCAGGCAGTGTGTCCCCGGTGATGCTTTGGGCAGACCGTACCACCCTCTGGAGAGCCCTGCGGTTGCGGGTGGCGCAGTTACCGTACCTGGCGGTGATACAGCCCGACAGGATGCTCTCGATTGTACATCTGTGAAAGTTTCTGAGGGTCTTAGGGGCCAAGCCGAATTTCTTCAGCCTCCTGAGGTTGAAGAGGCGCTGTTGCACCTTCTTCACCACACTGTCTGTGTGGGTGGACCATTTCAGATTGTCAGTGATGTGTATGCCGAGGAACTTGAAGCTTTCCACCTTCTCCACAGCGGTCCCGTCGATGTGGATAGGGCCGTGCTTCCTCTACTCTTTTCTGAAGTCCACGATCAGCTCCTTCGTTTTGTTGATGTTGAGAGGGGTTATGTTCCTGGCCCCACTCTGCCAGGGACCTCACCTCCTCCTGGAAGGCTGTCTCATCATTGTTGGTAATCAGGCCTACTACTATTGTGTCGTCTGCAAATTTGATGATTGAGTTGGAGGCATGAGTGGCCACGCAGTGAACGGGGAGTAAAGGAGGGGGCTGAGCACGCACCCTTGTGGGGCCTCTGTGTTGAGTATCAGCGAAGTGGAGGTGTTATTTCCTACCTTCACCACCTGGGGGTGGACTGTCAGGAAGTCCAGGAGCAGTTGCACAGGGCGGGTTTCAGACCCAGGGCCCCGAGCTTAATGATGAGCTTGGAGGGTACAATGGTGTTGAAGGCTGAGCTATAGTCAATGAACTGCATTCTGACGTAGGTATTCCTCTTGTCCAGATGTGATAGGGCAGGGTGCAGTGCGATGGCAACTGCATCGTCTGTGGATCTATCTATCTATATTACTGCCTCATTGCCTGAATCCATAATGGGTCTGCGGTCAAACGACCACCCCGCATCACTGTCAAACGCTCCCTAAAACACTTCAGCGAGCAGGCCTTTCTAATCGACCTGGCCCGAGTATCCTGGAAGGATATTGACCTCATCCGTCAGTAGAAGATGCCTGGTTGCTCTTTAAAAGTGCTTTCCTCACCATCTTAAATAAGCATGCCCCATTCAAAAAATGTAGAACCAGAAACAGATATAGCCCTTGGTTCTCTCCAGACCTGACTGCCCTTGACCAGCACAAAAACATCCTGTGGCGTTCTGCATTAGCATCGAACAGCCCCCGTGATATGCAACTTTTCAGGGAAGTTAGGAACAAATATACACAGGCAGTTAGGAAAGTTAAGGCTAGCTTTTTCAAGCAGAAATTTGCATCCTGTAGCACAAACTCAAAGTTCTGGAACACTGTAAAGTCCATGGAGAATAAGAGCACCTCCTCCCAGCTGCCCACTGCGCTGAGGCTAGGAAACACTGTCACCACCGATAAATCCACTATAATTGAGAATGTCAATAAGCATTTTTCTACGGCTGGCCATGCTTTCCACCTGGCTACCCCTACCCCGATCAACAGCCCTCCACCCCCCCACAGCAACTCGCCCAAGCCTCCGCCACTTCACCTTCACCCAAATCCAGATAGCTGATGTTCTGAAAGACCTGCAAAATCTGGAACCCTACAAATCAGCCGGGCTAGACAATCTGGACCCTCTCTTTCTAAAATTATCTGCCGAAATTGTTGCAACCCCTATTACTAGCCTGTTCGACCTCTCTTTCGTATCATCTGAGATTCCCATAGATTGGAAAGCTGCCGCGGTCATCCCCCTCTTCAAAGGGGGAGACACTCTAGACCCAAACTGCTACAGACCTATATCTATTCTACACTGCCTTTCTAAGGTCTTTGAAAACCAAGTTAACAAACAGATTACCGACCATTTCGAATCCAACCGTACCTTCTCCACTATGCAATCTGGTTTCAGAGCTGGTCATGGGTGCATCCCAGCCACGCTCAAGGTACTAAACAATATCATAACCGCCATCGATAAGAGACATCACTGTGCAGCCGTATTCATCGACCTGGCTAAGGCTTTCGACGCTGTCAATCACAACATTCTTATTGGCATACTCAACAGCCTTGGTTTCTCAGATGATTGCCTCGCCTGGTTCACCAACTACTTCTCTGATAGAGTTCAGTGTGTCAAATCGGAGGGCCTGTTGTCCGGACCTCTGGTTGTCTCTATGGGGGTGCCACAGGGTTCAATTCTCGGGCCGCCTCTCTTCTCTGTATACATCAATGATGTCACTCTTGCTGCTGGTGATTCTCTGATCCACCTCTACGCAGACGACACCATTCTGTATACTTCTGGCCCTTCTTTGGACACTGTGTTAACTAACCTCCAGACTAGCTTCAATGCCATATAACTCTCCTTCCGTGGCCTCCAACTGCTCTTAAATGCAAGTACAACTAAATGCATGCTCTTCAACCGATCGCTGCCTGCACCTGCCCGACCGTCCAGCATCACCAGTCTGGACGGTTCTGACTTAGAATATGTGGACAACTACAAATACCTAGGTGTCTGGTTAGACTGTAAACTCTCCTTCCAGACTCACATTAAACATCTACAATCTAAAATTAAATCTAGAATCGGCTTCCTATTTCGCAACAAAGCATCCTTCACTCATGCTGCCAAACATACCCTCGTAAAACTGACCATCCTACCGATCCTCGACTTCGGCGATGTCATTTACAAAATAGCCTCCAACACTCTACTCAACAAATTGGATGCAGTCTATCACAGTGCCATCCGTTTTGTCACCAAAGCCCCATATACTACCCACCACTGCGACCTCTACGCTCCTGTTGGCTGGCCCTCGCTTCATACTCGTCGCCAAACCCACTGGCTCCAGGTCATCTACAAGTCTCTGCTAGGTAAAGCCCTGCCTTATCTCAGCTCACTGGTCACCATAGCCGCCCCCACCCGTAGCACGCGCTCCAGCAGGTATATCTCACTGGTCACCCCCAAAGCCAATTCTTCCTTTGGCCGCCTCTCCTTCCAGTTCTCTGCTGCCAATGACTGGAACAAACTGCAAAAATCACTAAAGCTGGAGACTCTTACCTCCCCCACTAGCTTTAAGCACCAGCTGTCAGAGCAGCTCACAGATCACTGCACCTGTACATACAGTAGCTGATCTGTAAATAGCCCATCCAATCTACCTCATGCCCATACTGTATTTATTTATTTATCTTACTCCTTTGCACCTCATTATCTCTACTTGCACATTCATCTTCTGCACATCTACCATTCCAGTGTTTAATTGCTATATTGTAATTACTTCGCCACCATGGACTATTTATTGCCTTACCTCCCTTATCTTACCTCATTTGCACATAATGTATATAGACTTTTCTACGGTATTATTGATTGTATGTTTGTTTATACCATGTGTAACTCTGTGTTGTTGTATGTGTTGAAATACTTTGCTTTATCTTGGCCAGGTCACAGTTGCAAATGAGAACTTGTTCTCAACTAGCCGACCTGGTTAAATAAAGGTGAAATAAAAATAAATAAATAAACTGAGGTGGTAAGCAAATTAAAGTGGGTCTAGGGTGTCAGGGAAGTTAGAGGTGATATGATCCTTAACTAGCCTTTCAAAACACTTAATGATGACAGTAGTGAGTGCTACAGGGTGATAGCCATTTAGTTATGTTACCTTTGCTTTCTTGGGTAAAGGAACAATGGCAGACATCTTGAAGCAAGTGGGGATAGTAGACTGCGATAGGGAGAGATTGAATATGTCCGTAAACACTCCAGCCAGCTGGTCTGCGCATGCACTGAGGATGCGGCTAGAGATGCCGTCTGGGCCGGCAGTCTTGTGAGGGTTAACACGCTTAAATGTCTTACTCGTCGGCCCCAGAGAAGGAGAGCCCACAGTCCTTGGGAGCGGGCTGCGTCGGTGGCACAGTGCCACCCTCAAAGTGGGCGAAGAATGTGTTTAGCTTGTCTGGGAGCAAGACGTCGGTGTCCGCGTCGTGTCTGGTTTTCCCTTTGTAATCCGTGATTGTCTGTAGACCCTGCCACATATAGTGCAACTTAAAAGTTTGGACACACCTACTAATTCAAGGATTTTTCTTTATTTTTTACTATTTTCTACATTGTAGAATAATAGTGAAGACATCAACTATGAAATAACACATGGAATCATGTAGTAACCAAAAAGGTGTTAAACAAAGCAAAATACATTTTATATTTGAGACTCTTCAAAGTTGCCTCCCTTTGCCTTGATGACAGCTTTGTACACTTGGCATTCTCTCAACCAGCTTCATGAGGTAGTGACCTGGAATGCATTTCTATTAACAGGTGTGCCATGTTAATTTGTGGAATTTCTTTCCTTCTTAATATGTTTGAGCCACTCAGTTGTGTTGTGACAAGGTAGGGGTGGTATACAGATGATATCCCTATTTGGTAAAAGTCCAAGTCCATATTATGGCAAGAACAGCTCAAATAAGCAAAGAGAAACGACAGTCCATCATTACTTTAAGACATGAAGGTCAATCAATCCGGCATTCTCTCAACCAGCTTCACCTGGAATGCTTTTCCAACAGTCTTGAAGAAGTTCCCACATATGCTGAGCACTTGTTGGCTGATTTTGCTTCACTCTGCGGTCCAACTCTTCCCATCTCAATTGGGTTGAGGTCGGGTGATTGTGGAGGCCAGGTCATCTGATACAGCACTCCATCACGCTCCTTCTTGGTCAAATAGCCCTTACACAGCCTGGCGGTGTGTTGGGTCATTGTCCTGTTGAAAAACAAACTATAGTCCCACTAAGAACAAACCAGATGGGATGGCGTATCGCTGCAGAATGCTGTGGTAGCCATGCTGACTAAGTGTGCCTTAAATTCTAAATAAATCACTGACAGTGTCACCAGCAAAGCACCCCCACACCATAACACCTCCTCCTTCATGCTTCACAGTGGGAAATACACATGTGGAGATCATCCGTTTACCTACGCTGCGTCTCACAAAGACATGGCGGTTGGAACCAAAAATCTCAAATTTGGATTCAGACCAAAGGACAGATTTCCACCAGTCTAAGCAAGTCTCTTCCTATTGGTGTCCTTTAGTAGTGGTTTCTTTGCAGCAATTCGACCATGAAGGCCTGATTCACGCAGTCGCCGCTGAACAGTTGATGTTGAGATGTGTCTGTTACTTGAACTCTGTGAAGCATTTATTTGGGCTGCCATTTCTGAGGCTGGTAACTCTGATGAACTTATCCTCTACAGCACAGGTAACTCTGGGTCTTTCTTTCCTGTGGCGGTCCTCACAAGAGCCAGTTTCATCATAGCGCTTGATGGTTTTTGTGACTGCACTTGAAGAAAATGTGAAAGTTCTTTAAATATTCCGAATTGACTGTCCTTCTTGTCTTAAAATAATGACGGACGGTTGTTTCTCTATGCTTATTGGGCTGTTCTTGCCATAATATGGACTTGGTCTTTTACCAAATAGGGATATCGTCTGTATACCACCCCTACCTTGTCACAACACAAGTGATCGGCTCAAACGCATTAAGAAGGAAAGAAATTCCACAAATTAACTTTTAACAAGGCACACCTGTTAATTGAAATGCATTCCAGGTGACTACCTCATGAAGCTGGTTGAGAGTATTCCAAGAGTGTGCAAAGCTGTCATCAAGGCAAAGGGTGGCTACTTTTAAGGATCTCAAATATATTTTGATTTGTTGAACACTTTTTAGGTTACTACATGATTCCATATGTTTTATTTTATATGTTTTATGTCTTCACTAATAGGTGTGTCCAAACTTTTGACTGGTACTGTACGTCTCGTGTCTGAGCCGTTGAATTGCGACTCCACTTTGTCTCTGTACTGACGTTTTGCCTGTTTGATTGCCTTACGGAGGGAATAACTCCACTATTTGTATTCAACCATATTTCCAGTCACCTAGTCATGGTTAAAAGCGGTGGTTCACACTTTCAGTTTTGCGTGAATGCCTTCCACAGTTTCTGGTTTGGGTAGGTTTTAACAGTCACTGTGGGAACAACATCCCCTACACTTCCTGATGAACTCAGTCACCGTGTCCATGTAAGCGTCAATGTTATTCTCAGAGGCTACCTGGAACATATCCCAGTCTGCGTGATCAAAACAATCTTGAAGCATGGATACCGATTGGTCAGACCAGCATTGAATAGACCTTAGCACGGATACTTCCTGTTTGAGTTACTGCCTATAGGAAGGGAGGACCAAAATGGAGTCGCAATCCGAGGGCCTTGTAGGCACCTCGAAAAGGCGAGTGGCAGTGATTTAGTGTTTTTCCTAAGCGAGTACTACAGTCAAGGTGTTGATAGAACTTCGGCGGCGTTTTCCTCAAATTTGGTTTCCAGTTTTCATAAAGTCCAGTGTAGTTCCTTGAGGGCCGTCGTGGTATCGGCGTGAGGGGGAATTTCCAAGGCTGTGACTATAACCGAAGAGAATTCTCTTGGGAGGTTATACGGTCGGCATTTGATTGTGAGGTATTTTAGGTCAGGTGAACAAAAGGTTCTGTATGTTATCACAATCACACCATGAGTAGTTAATCATGAAACATACACCCCGCCTTTCTTCATCCCGGAGAGTTCTTTATTCCGGTCTGCGCGATGAACTGAGAACCCAGATGGCTATATGGACGGGGACAGTATATCCGGAGAGAGCCATGATTCCGTGAAACAGAGTATGTTACAGTCCCTGACATCTCTCTGGAAGGAGATCCTCTCCCTGAGCTCGCTTACTTTATTGTCCAGAGACATTAAGCGAGTAATATACTTGGAAACAGTGGATGGTGTGCCCGCCTCCTGAGTCAGACTAGAAGTCCACTCTGAATACCTCTTCTCCGTCCGCGGCGACTTGGATGAGCCTCTAGGATAAGTTCAAGTGCCCTTGGGGGTACGAACAAAGCATCGAATTCGGGAAAGTCGTATTCCTGGTTATTACCGCTGCTCTGATATCCAAAAGTTATTTCCAGATGTATGTAATAACACAAAACACGTTCTGGGCTAATAATGTCAGAAATAACACAAAAAAACTAAATACTCAAAAGTTGCTTAGGAGCTAGAAGCAGAGCTGCCATGTCTGTCGGCACCATCTTGCTGCTTTTGCTAATTAATCAATGAATCAAGAGAAAGCACTCAGAGTGCTGCATGTACACCTCAGAGTGCTGATCTAGGATCAGGACTCCACTCTCCATGTAATCTTATTCATTATGATCTAAAAGGCTAAACTGATCCTAGATCAGCACTGAGACGCTTGATACATACGGCTCTAGGGCTAATTATCGACTAAGGAGGTATTGTTTTTCCTCGCGGCGCCACAGGAGCAGCCCAAGCAAGTTATGGTACAGTAACAACACTGGAGTCAGTAGTTTCCCCATAGAGAAGGAATGTGGAATAGCGATCGACCAGGTTTCTTCCTCGCAGCTCGAATTACTGTAGTGCATCCTCAGTCTGGCACGCAAGCACAGATCTGACTGCCTCATGGGGAAACCGGAGGGGTTCAGACAGTACATGCAGTGTACCTGGATATCAAGGAGAAAATCTGACTCTTACAAGGTCTTTGGACAGGAAAATGCAAACCCTATTGACGGCTGTGTAACAAAAATGCAAATGTTCACAATTTCACAATACAACCTCAGTGTGGAAATATATAAATAGATTTTTGTAGGTATAACAAAAAAAACAAGCTACACATTCTCAGATACTTTTTTTAAAATGAATTATTATTTCACAAAATATTTCACAAACAGAGATTGTGAGCCATCATGGGCTATTGACTTCCATGCAAATGTATGGAATAAAAGGTTAGGTACCGAACCTGAACCATACAAAGATATCTCAAGTAGCAAAACCTCCAAGTTTATATCAACCTCAAAAACAAAAAGCCATTGGCAATACCACTGGTCTGTTTTCATTGTCTGAGTCAAGCTACCACAATGTCAAAACAGACCCTCTTCAAGGTCTGTGTGTGTGTGTGTGTGTGTGTGTGTGTGTGTGTGTGTGTGTGTGTGTGTGTGTGTGTGTGTGTGTGTGTGTGTGTGTGTGTGTGTGTTTGAGAATGTGGGCAGTGTGTTTTTAGCTGGGAGGAGCCGAGGTAGATCCAAGAGATCCTTCATCTACAATTTATTAAACACACATGCTGCACTTGAATGGCACACACAAAACCAGCACCTCTTGCTGCCTATGGTGAAAACAAACAAACAAGTAGAGGTTTTCCAAAGGTTCAGAGCCATCTGTGATAGGCCTAATCCTCCACATTCAGAGTCTAACCTCTGCTGAAAGAAGTCTTCAGTTCTCTCAGGAAGACAGAGGGCTGAAATCCCATCAACCTCACACATAACAACTCCCACTTTAACTGTTTCTAACAGTTCATCACCCTTCACACACATAACAAACCAGACTTTTGTGCCTAATAGTTCATCACCCGCCAACATGAGAGTCTTGACAGTCAAATCTGAAATCTGTCATCAAGATGAAAAGGGAAAACAATTATTTCAGTATTGCTCAAAGGCTGTGTGTAAGAAAGATGGCCGTCGTTCCTACAAAGACCAGCAGTCCTCAAAAAGGGCAAAGAGTCTTTAACGTGATTAAAAGGAGGGGAAAGTTGATGTGATGTCCCAGAAATAATTAATCCGACTTCGATACCACGCTGGAAGGGTCAGAGTTCAATGTGAAAGGTAGATAAAGGAAAAAGTGCCCCTCGCAACCTTGTGTCGTGCCAAACAAGCTACGCTATGCTAGCCGTAGGCTATGAGACTCAAGTCCCACACAGGGAGTCCTTTTAAAAAATGTCCAATGCAGCCATTTCTATCTCAATATCAAATCATTTCTGGGTAACAATTAAGTACCTTACTGTGACTGTTTTCCTTTAAAATGGCAAAAAAATGTACAAAATAGCTTCTTAACAAAGTGCAAATTATCAAGCAAGAACTTTGCTAGAACTGTCTGGGAGAGGTCTAAGTGGGGAAGGGAAAACCGAAAATGTGCCATTATTGGCAGAGACGCTTGGAACTGTTACTTATTGGTCTAACTAATTTACGCATGGTGATGTCACTGTGGATGGCCAAAACTCCATCCTATGGAACGCCGTTTGGGTCTTTGCCTGTCAAAAAAGATACACGTCAAATAACACTATTTGACGCGTTAAATAAGCTTTTAATTTTACACGTCAAATAACACAATTCTATTATAGAATGTTGTGTGTTCTGAATTTGCATGTGCAAGCCAAGCGCCACCACTACTATCAGTAGCACTGTCAAAGCCGTACAAAAAAGCCTGCAAACAAGCAAACACCGGCCACGAACGATATATTTACAATACCGCATTGTTAATAAGTCATTATTTGTTTGACCGCTACTTCTGGGGTAGCTAGCTAGCTTTAGCTTGGGACCTAGCTAGCACCAATACAACCAGCCTGAAAACAATGACCAGTAGAAACTGCAGTCATTTTCATTATTCTTAGCAATGATTTAGGAATCCTTGCGAGTAAGTATTACCTAGGTAGCCACGTGTTGTTCGCCTATTGAAATTTAACTTCAGTTCATGAAAATAAATAGCTAGCCAACGACTTAACCCCGTTGCCCAAAGCTAACGTTATAAACAGCCAGCTAGCTTCACCTGGCTAGTGAGGCTCGACCGGACCGGGTTATGGGCTGTGAAAGCTAGCCACAATTAGGATTAGGCACAATAGTGGAATTTGCGGATTGCCTTAAAAATAAAAGTACCTATTTGAAAGTGATGTAGAAGGTTACAATTGGTGGAATCAGAGAATGAACTAAAGAGAAAAAAGGAAAAGACAGAAGAAAACAGCAAACAACGATGCAAAAAAATAAAATAATAATACATTTAAAACAAAGGACATCAAGGACAACTGAAATCATAACAGCAATGCCAACTGTATATGTTTGTGGGGATCAACGAAATGGAGTATCAGTCTACTCAATACCCAAGATATTTTTCCCAACGTCCTCCTCAGAGTTATCAGACTCCAAAACACCCACGCAGTATTGTTTTTCCTCTGGAATAACGCTCAATACACATAGTAGGTTGACAATAAATGTGGCTCAATTCAGTTGTTTCAGAGTTACGACGCTAATGTTCTCTGGGTGTCACTGAGTAGACTGATATCCCATGTCATTGATCCACAATCCATAGGTAAGGCTGTACAGTGAAATAAGTATGTCCCCAATGCAATTCTAAAGGCTAATACATCCAGTGTGATTTCAACAGATTTGTCAAATTAACAAATTATTGTCTTTTGTTGATTTTATATAACCTCGTTTATTATGATCTATTCAATTATAGCGTAATTCTACTTTTTGTATCAATTTGCATCACGATCAATGACATACTTTTAATTTGAAGGCTAACCGCAAAGTCCACTATTGTGGCTAATCCTTATTGTGGCTAGCTTCACATAGATGGGTCCGACCATTAATCAAATAAGAACTGTTTCATTAATTAGGGTTATTTTTGATGATGACACCTAGCTATATAGTTAGCTAGCTAACTATAGCTACTGAAACAGATTATGTTGTTTTGCTATGTTTTTGGGGAAGAACATTGTTTGCATCCATCAGCTAGCTAGCTTTTTTTACAGGTGATAGTGTAATCAATGTTTAACAACTACGTAAAAAAGTAATGAACGTGTTAAATTATTATGTGACGTGCAGTCATATTCAGGTCCTGATTGGTCAACAAGCTTATTTGACACGTCAAATAACACTATTTGACGTGTATCTTTTTTTACATGCAAATACCCAAACGACGTTCCATAATATCCCACCAAAACAACATGAAATTTCAGGCAGTCTTTTCACACAGCTCTTACACTAAAATGTCCATTATCATAATTTTCACAAGTTCACAGTATTATTCCAATCTCAGTATGGAAATATATACAAAGCACAAGGAAATCACGTTTTTGACTGCACTGGGCCTTTAAAACTTCCCGTGGATGGCTGACTGAGGGGAGTGTGTACAGTTCCTATTCGGGTCTAGCAATCTCTCCTCTACAGCCCAACAATAGCTCCAGTGTTCTTGGGACTTGATAGAGCAGAGCTAGCTAGGCATTCAGAGAGGAAAGAGGGGGAGTAAAGCAGAAATTGATTCATCTTTCTCTTTTCTCAGGCATGCAGAGAAAGAAACCCCCTCGTCTTATACTACCACTCCTGCCCACGCAACTGGAAGCATTTCCTGATGGGTCTGGGGAATGGAGAGAACATCTGGACTGAAAAAAGAATGAGAGTGCCGTATTGTAAACAGGCCGCTCCTTATGGATACGACTTTACTGTACTGCATGTTGCAAAAATCACAAGCTTTGTCCTCCAAAAACCTCTTACTGTTTGTTACCACAAAACCCAGAATCTGTCCAAATATTGGTTATCCATTTATTGGAGAGGAAATAGCATTGAATGGAGCCTTGACAATAGAGACAGCTGGTGATGCGTTAATAAATTATTCCGTGGCTCTGGAAAATGTTCAATGGAGTGGAATGATGCAAGGATGATGAGCGTGAGGTGAGGTAGAAACAATTCACCATGTCTGTTTGTCGCCCTAGGCCCATTGTCATATTGCTGTTTGTTGTAGTGCTGAGCGATTCACCCATTTTTCAGTTTTTAAACACCTAATTGACCAACTTGGTTCAATCGTTTGAATTCCATTTTGTGTTTTTTTCTGTGAGCTCAATGCGCACATTGCAAAGTTTCTCTAGAAATAAATCAGATCCAGCCTGAACTGTGCCATCTAGTAGGGAGTTGTAGTTTCCAGCAGGCCAATATTCTGCATATATAGTTTAGTGCATAAAACATGGTAATTAACTTCAATGAACATAATCCATGTGCATCTACCTGTCCGGTCTGTATTTCTTTTACGCCTGCTACAGAAGAGAGAAGAATGCACGATCGTAAGGGGATATAGAGAGCAGCTTTAGCTTCGCGAGGTATCTCTACCTGGAAATACATAATCCAAGTGATTGATAGTTGGTATTTATTCAGCAGTCATAAAAGTATGCCTTACTTACGTTGAAGAACTACAAAATAATGATTTTGTCAGATAGCAGCTCTATAGAGATGAGATGATGACTTGGCATGATATAATAAAGTCATCAAATAAAACAAATGTAATATACACCGTTACTGAAATATTGTATTAAAGTAACGTGAATAAATGGTTAATTAGTGATAAGCAGTAATGAGCAGTCACTACCATTATGGGACTTATGAATTGTTTTATTCTGTGTTGTTACAGCACTCAACCCAAATAATCTAAACCAAAATCGAAAATCGTGATATTTTTTTCATAATCGAACTGACCTTAAAAAGCACTAATTGTTCAGCACTAGTTTGTTGACATATAGTAAGAACATGTTAACAGAGTCTTAAGTAAAGCTGGAAGGCGGCCATTTTCCACATTGTGTGAACAATAACGTTTTTCCTTTTCCAATTCGAATCTATCCATCCTCAAAAGTGAGCCATGACTCAAAATGTCACTGTTATCCTTAGGACACATCCTCCTGCCCTAAAAATAACCAGAAAGGGGAAAAAAAGACTCCCAATATGTCACAAACAGAAAGTGCTGCTGCTCCATCCTGTGTTTTTCTTGAAGGGCAATTATAGCCCGTGTTTATTTAACAGGACTCAAGGAAGACTCCTTCCTGTTCTCCTTGAGGTGTCAGCGTGGGGTTTAAAGGGCGATTCTGGGACAACCTCAACAGAGGGAGGATGGCCACGTCAGCACTTTAGAGGAGCGTCAACAAAAACATGACATTCCCTCCCAACAGCCATGCATGTTGTGGTGGTAGAGCTAATTAAAAAGGGAAGGCACACACGAGCACACACGTACGCACACACACAGCCCCCAGTTTGATTAAATATATGAATACTTGAATCTTTTGCATTTACATTCAATTATGCAAAACAGAACAAGTGTCGGGTCTTTCCTGGCAGTTACATGCAAATATTTCCCGACTGATACACTTGAGCATAATCTCTTCAGTCCTCTCTCAAACAACTATCTGCCAAGCCAACACCACAAACATGTCTTTGTTCTGTGTGGCTAGACATGGGCTACCCTTATATACTGTTTTCAGGGAATATATTGTAAGTCCTATGTATGAGGCGCACCGTGCACATGATGTTCACTGCAGCCTTATCTGTTGTGAGCAGGAGAGAAAAGTAGCTGCAAACACATAATGCTGCAGATACGATACAAGAACGGTGTGATGAGAGGTGCTTGGCCAAAGTCATTTGAAGTGCGAAAAGGTGTAGGGAATGTGGCTTGAATTCATTCTTATTGAAAATGACGCAAGTTGCGTCTTCGTAGTGAGATTAACCAGTATGTGTTGAATGTTCACATAAAAGAAAGCACATTCTTGAATACCCTTCTCTTTTCTATGGCCTTCACTTCTTTCTATTTGTTTCCTCGTTCGGGTATTCATGATATGGACACGTTTGTAGCGGTATAGACCACTTCTTCTGTATGTACTGTAACTCTGTACTGCATCTCTCAGTAGGTTACAGAGGGGGTATAGGTAGGGTAGCAGTGTAAGGGGTGTGTGCTGACGGCAGAGAAGTCATACGCAGGAGAGCAAAACTGTGGTTCCAACGGCTCAGTTTAATAATAAAAACCCACCGGATTACAGAACAATAAGAAATGGGTACATAACCCGACGCACACCAGAACATAACGTGCGCAAGCACTTACAAACAAACAATACCGGACAAGGACATGTGGGAAACAGAGGGTTAAATACACAACATGTAATTTATGGGATTGAAACCAGGTGTGTGGGAAGACAAGACAAAACAAATGGAAAATGAAAGGTGGATCGGCGATAGCTAGAAGACCGGTGACGTCGACCGCCGAATGTCGCCCGAACAAGTAGAGGGACCGACTTCGGAGGAAGTCGTGACAGGCAGGTAGCCTAGAGGTTAAAAGTGTTGGCCCAGTAACCAAAAAGTTGCTGGTTTGAATCCCGAGCCGACAAGGTGAAAAATCTGTGGATGTGCCCTTGAGCAAGGCACGTGTCAAAACTTCCAGCCTGGTTTTCAGAATTGCTAGAGGACTGAAGGTTTAAGTGTCCTGTCCTTGAGACAGTGCAGATGTCAGGCCATCACAGCACCACTTTATTAAAGTCCTCACTGTGAAGTGACCATACTTATCGTAGGCATTTGGCTGATATCGTTCAGTACGATAAGTAGCCTATACTAGAGAAATGTGAAGTTTGAAATCAAATATGATTGTTAATATGGGTGATTGTTAATGGGACAATTGTTAGCTACAACCATCAGACTAGTAGTAGTATTTAAAAGGATAATAAAAAATGTTGCACATCAATGTTATAAACTTATTGTTCTAATTATTGTGAAAGCATCAATTCAGGCAATTTATTGCGATATGGATTTTAGTCCATATCGCCCAGCTCTACTGTATCACTAAAGAAAAAGCTATAACTGCAACAGTTTCAGCCCTGTATCAGATTCATAATTCCAGGTATTGGCATAGTTGAAACGTTTTGGACGGTATCAGATAACACAATGCAGGAAGCCACAACTTGCAATATGGCTGAAAGCCAGGGAGTGGGTAATTTACAAAGCAGGCTAATTCACTTTCATCATTGTTGCAATTACTGGACAAAGCAACGTCCTTTGTAGTGTAGAGCTCTATTGTAGTCATGCATGTTAGGTATTCATAAACAGCACATACAAGCATTTCCTGAGAATTTCCAAATTAATCAAACTGTTAAAGTGTATCACACTAATAAAAGCTAAAAAGGTACAGTAAACATTACCTTTTAACATGGAGAACTCACTTAACATGCAAAACCAATTGACAGAGGATGTGTGTTGAGCTGCTAACAAAAACATAGGATGATGTCAATGCCATTTCAAGTAAGTCAATTATCAATTTCCTGAATCCACTGAGTTGAAATGGAATCGACTCCAATCACCCAAGCCTGCTACACCAGTACAATGTCCTACGTTGTTGCTGTTTGACACAGCCATAGTTGTGAAGATGTTGTGTGGTGCTTTTTAACCATCAAAGTAATAAAGACTGTGTAAGGTGATGCTGACGACAGCCAGTGACACACACACCAAAGCTCCCACTGTGGTCTTGACGTCCAAGTGATGGGAGCCTCCCCTTGTGATCAGCTATTTACTTCCTGGAACACATCTGGGTGCCAGCCTGCCAGGAGTTACCATAAGAACCATGACCAGGAACCCATGTGGAGGGCTCTACTGGGGCTTTAACTATACTATTACGGACAGTTTCCCAGACTCAGTTTAAGCATATTCCTGGCCTAAAAAGCACTTTCAATGGAGATTCTACCTTGAGAATGCTTAAGTCCAGCAGTAGGCTTAATCTGGGTCTGGGAAACTGCCCCAAAGGCTTTGCCTGAACTGCATTAACGGAGATCTTCACTAGAAAGAAATACTAAAAAGTTATAAGGGAGGTTGGCTATGAGGTTTTTGTGCTCCGCTTGACAGTTCAGAGACATTCATGGCACTTCCTACGAAACATAATTATTTTCCACAAGCAGACCACTGAAGGGCTGGCATATCTCCATCAGACTTCTAATAAAGCGTATCTTCTGGCAGACA
This sequence comes from Salmo trutta, assembly GCF_901001165.1. NCBI lineage: Eukaryota > Metazoa > Chordata > Actinopteri > Salmoniformes > Salmonidae > Salmo > Salmo trutta. The sequence goes on from NC_042987.1 coordinate 29,066,218, forward strand.
ACGTGGAAAATGTCTCCGCTCACACTGGCAGGCGATAGGGACGGAAGTTTATGGAACCATTGCTTTGCATGGATGGAATGACACACTTCGAGATCCAATTTAAAAGGGAGTGAAATGACAAAGTGTCACGTTGAATAAATGATTGGAGACAAGGGCAGGAAAACGTAATAGGGGGTTTTAATACTCTAACCAAAAATACAACATGCCATGAAAAGGCACGGGGATGAAGCCCAAAACAAACACTTATACAAAAACACAGGGATGTAACCCAAACAAAAGAGCGAGGTTAAACCTCTGATAAATACACGGGACGAGACCCGTAATAACAATATACGGGACGAGACCCGTAATAACAATACACGGGACGAGACCCGTAATAACAATACACGGGACGAGACCAGTAATAACAATACACGGGACGAGACCCGTAATAACGAGTACACAATACACGGGACGAGACCCGTAATAACAATACACGGGACGAGACCCGTAATAACAATACACGGGACGAGACCTGTAATAACAATACACGGGACGAGACCAGTAATAACAATACACGGGACGAGACCCGTAATAACGATACACAGGACGAGACCCGTAATAACAATACACGGGACGAGACCCGTAATAACAATACACGGGACGAGACCCGTAATAACAATACACGGGACGAGACCCGTAATAACAATACACGGGACGAGACCAGTATTAACAATACACGGGACGAGACCCGTAATAACAATACACGGGACGAGACCAGTAATAACAATACACGGGACGAGACCAGTAATAACAATACACGGGACGAGACCCGTAATAACAATATACGGGACGAGACCCGTAATAACAATACACAGGACGAGACCCGTAATAACAATACACGGGACGAGACCAGTAATAACAATACACGGGACGAGACCCGTAATAACAATACACGGGACGAGACCCGTAATAACAATACACGGGACGAGACCCGTAATAACAATACACGGGACGAGACCCGTAATAACAATACACGGGACGAGACCCGTAATAACAATACACGGGACGAGACCCGTAATAACAATACACGGGACGAGACCCGTAATAACAATACACGGGACGAGACCCGTAATAACAATACACGGGACGAGACCCGTAATAACAATACACGGGACGAGACCCGTAATAACAATACACGGGACGAGACCCGTAATAACAATACACGGGACGAGACCCGTAATAACAATACACGGGACGAGACCCGTAATAACAATACACGGGACGAGACCTGTAATAACAATACACGGGACGAGACCCGTAATAACAATACACGGGACGAGACCCGTAATAACGAGTACACAATACACGCAGCACGAAAGCCAAAACAACAAAGCACAGGTACTCACAAGACCAACGGACATGGGAACAATAACAGACAAAACAACAGTGAACAGAGGGCACATATATACAATTACTAACCAGGGGGAATGGGAACCAGGTGTGCCTAATGAAACAGTTCAGTGACGCCTGGAGGCTGGTGATGTAGACCTCAGGAGCTGGTGCACGGAATGAGCAGCAGTACCGGGGGAATCCACCGGAGAGGAGGTGTGGATATCGGTATAAAAAGATAAAGACGACTGGGGAAAGGTTTTTCAGACTAAGTGGCTTGACCTGGGAAAACTCTGGGCCCTAGATATACGGTAGCTATAAGTGGGTCAAGTTAGGTGGTCAGGAAAAACTCCTGATGTACTGATGATTTCTAGTAGATTTGTACCCAGACAAAGGGAGGTGATCCACCTCTTTAGATCATGTGTGGGACAGACTGAACGTGTGGCTGATAGACCTCTGGGCCATCTGGGGTTCTCCCCAAGAACAATGTGCTCAATTGAACAGAAGTAGGGTTGGGCGATATATCAAATTCATTCGATTAATAAGAATTTATGTTTTTGTGCGATGTTCCAAATGCCTGCATCGCAAGAATCTAGTTTATTTTTTACATGAGCGTTTATGTCTGTTTGTTCTCATGTTGTATTTTTTGTCTCGTCTCCTTGTGCTGTGTTCACCTTCCCATTTACACCAAAAATCTGTATATAATGAGGAGATGCTCATATCTCCGCTCTAACAATGGGAGTCGTTGTCCCAAGGGCAGAAAGGCAGACGACAAGCTTAGATCCAAAATAAGCCCATAGAAACACATTGGGCTTATTTGGGACAGATTTTAGCAAGAGTGAAACCTCTCACTTCACCTCTTCCTGTGTGTTTACAGCTTACACATACCAAGCCACTCCTCCTGCCACTCACACCAACAAAGATGAGAAATCACTTCTTCCTCTCTGACAAGCGGTTTCATCTCGCTATTTGCATTTGGTCCAACACAATTGTTCATATGGACACCAAAACACATTTGGACCTTATTTTGCCGTAATAGTGGAGAAGTTAACCTTTTTAACGATACCCTTTATCAGGGGCGGAAATCCCGGGGGGGACAAAATATTGGGGGGGACAAAATATGATTTGTCCCCCCCCAATATATCACTGAAACATAACTATGTAATTTAAATAATATTAATAATACGCAATGAAAGCAATTGTGCTGATTATAGACACTTAATAGCGCGTTTTTAAGTTTCAAAAGATTGCGACCCCCCCACCCTTTGCCTCACAATGGTTTGATCCACTGCCATTTCCTTAGTTGGCAAGGTAACAGAGGGGTCGTGTCTACTGTCTGAAAGGCACTCAATGAACGTAGCTGACGTGAGGTTAATCCAGTCAATCGCGCACACACACTAGCTGAATATGCAGAGCTAGCGCGCAAATATTAACTATTAAGCTAGCTAGTACCTATTCCATTTATGTGGCCTCGTCAAAGAACGAATCTTTGCTATCGTCAATTTATTCCAAGATCAGCATGCAGATGATGTAAATTAGTGCTTCAAAGTCCCTGTGATAAGGTTAGCGATAAACTGAAGTCCAAACTGAACAGAACACTCTCTTCTACCATTGTCTTAAATATATTTAATGGTCTCGGTACAAAAGCTAAATTGTCGCAAGGGAACTTTTATTTATTTATTTTATTTCACCTTTATTTAACCCGGGTAGCAAATATTATAGCAAACACCACTGAAACGGAATTGGTGCTCGCTAGCTTTGCAAATTCAGCTATTGTTGGAAGCCAGCCAATATGAAACAAACTATTAAAATGACAAAAGGTTGCAGCATATGTTGTGAAAATGGTGAACTCATACAGCTATCAACTCGTCACTTTAATCCGTTTCACATTTGCTAGCTACCTTTTAGATCGAAGCCCAAATAGAATGATAAAAGATAAGATGATAGAAGCCCATCTCCTACTGTAAATAACCTACACACTGTGTGTGTAGCCAGCCAGCCAGCCAGGTAGAAAAATGGCAGAAAAATAAAAGACGGACATCAGAGTATTTTTCAGTACACCAAAAACGCAAAGTAAGAACCCTAGTAGCCTAATATCTCAAAGACTAGTTGATAAAATGTTCATAAGAAAGAAATGAAATTCTAATGGAAATGTTTCACAATGATGTCATTAGGCAGAGCAGGCAACAGATGGCACACAGACAGCAGAGTTGGGGACAGATATGCAGGGACAGACTGGCAGAGACAGGGAGTCTCAGGTAAGTTTGTTGAGTCTTTGTTTGGCAACATTATGAAAGGTTCTCCATTTTTTTACTTGTAAAATAGGAACATAATTGTAAAATGCCCTGCCCTTTATATGTCTCAACTACTCAAGTTGCGCACAGAGCAGACACTACTCAAACGAGAGTATCTATGAACCTAGATTCTGGAAAATGAATGCTCAGTTTGTCATGCATGGCATTCCAGTAGCTAGTATGGCCTACCACTGGCAGCATTTCTGCCAAATACTTTTATACTAGCTGTCTAGTCTGTGTTTTATAAATGTACAATAAGCATATAAGCTATTATATAAAGAATCGGCAACTTGTTCTCATTCTGAGAAATAAGGTAGGGCACTTGATTTCAACATCTGAACAAAGTGGACAGGCATGCTATGCTGTTCAAACAGTTGGAGGCAGACAGAAGGGTGTGTTCATAACAATTCAACTGTTTTGCCTTGTTAGCTAGCAAATAGATCCAAGTTGGCTAAACTTGAAACATAAAGATTAGCTGGTTACTCACTAGCATGTGGGCTTATGCTTGAGAGATTGTTTATGAGACCTGAGTTAATTTTCTATAGCTTAATGCCTGCTACAAGAACTTAGTCATTATTAGTGAATGTACATTATTCATGGTTAATAGTCCGTCTATTTTCATAGACGGACTTGAAAACTAGATAAGTGATTATCGCAAAAAAAGCAGGTTCAACTATTTTGCCTATTTTATCCTAGTGGTTAGAGCATTGGGCCAGTAACCGAAAGGTTGGTGGATTGAATCCCTGAGCTGACAAGGTAAAAATATGTCGTTCTGCCCCTGAACAAAGCAGTTAACCCACTGTTCCTAGGCCGTCATAAGAATTTGTTCTTAAATGACTTGCCTAGTTAAATAAATAACAAATATTTTTCCTAGGTATAACTTCATAAGCTCTGAATTCATCTGATTATTGATGACTGATTGAAATGCAGTGTATCCTGTGCGGCTCAGTTGGTAGAGCATGGCCCTTGCAATGCCAGGGTTGTGGGTTAGTTTCCCATATGGGACCTGTATGAAAATGTATGCATTCACTACTGTAAGTGGCTCTGGATAAGAGCATCTGCTCTTATTCAGAGATATATATTGTGAATAGCCCATAAGTTTGAGATTTTTTTTTTTTATATAATTGTTAGGTCATATCACCCAGCCCTAAGCAGAAGCCAAGAAAACATGGAGGACTTGGCAGGGGGCCCAGCCCATCATTCATCTATTCAAAGCTGAGCTGCATGGTACATCTAACGGACCCTTTAAAACAATAGTAGAAAACTGATTCCATATGAGATAAGGTCTGACAATGAAGGCAATGCTGCAACTTTAGATGGTGTATAAAGTACAATAAACTACAGAGGGGTCAGAGGAGGAGAATGCATTGTCGATGATAGGGGCCCCTACACCGCCCATACAGGCTCCACCCACTATGGTGGAGCAACAATGAGTTGTTGGCCTTGCCATTCATTCATGAAGCTTTCATCCTTTCCTTTGACATGAACCAGAAGCATCAAATAAGATCATAAAGGAATATTGTACATTTGTACATCCCGCATCACTGTGTAGCCTAATTAAAGGTTGCATTTGTGAAAGGTCTGGGAAAATGGGACCGAGAATGGACATACTTTTACTACAGCCTAGTTGGTGATGTGTGTTGATCACTAGTTTCCAAGGTAGTGTTCCAAAACAGACATATTCTCAGTGCAGATTCATTATGTTGAAGACATTAAATCACAACCCATTTGCAATTTGTTGTGCGGGGTATTCTGCACTATGTAACCTGGTAGACTATCCTTTTCAGGACAACATTTACAAGACAAAGGGCACATTGACTGATCATCATTCATATGCTTCTGAAGTACGTGGCCATTTGCCATCACACACTTTCCATAAAAGGAAAACCAGTTCCAGGTCGTATCGAGGGAAATTAATGCACCGACTGATGCGAAGCAGTTTCACGTGGGCCACTTGATGAATGCAAATAATTCGTTTCTTAAATAAAAACGTACAAAAATCTAATTGCATCAATTTGATAGGTAAAATAGTAGTCCTAATAGTCACGCTTACCTTGCTTCTCAATTCTGCAGTCAACCCGTACACTGGTCCCTTGTTGAATTGAGTCATGTTCCTTTGTTTTGTAAATGTAAAACTGTGTCAATAATTTGCAACAAAAGTTGCTGCTTCTTCCAAGTTTCCTCTGTTACAAAGTAACAAGTTCCGTGCAACAGTGTGAAACCGTCAACCTTCTAAATCGAGATAGTTTGCTTCTTCAGCGAGCAGATGGAGAGAGAGAAAGGATCTGCGTTCGTACAGAAAGTTTGAGTTGCAGTAGCTCCTCTAGACCAAAAAAAGTGTGCAGCGCGAGAGATGCCCGCGGCAAGCCAATCAGAAGCCTTGAATTTCCGTGCGCTCGCTTACTGTTAAATGGAGGATAGATCTATGGATAGCGCTGAATATAAGGATGTAAGAAAGAAAGCCTTCGGACAAACAAAATGTTATTCACAATAACAGATTCAGAATTTGTTTTGTCAAGTTTCCCCTGATTAGGCTATATTATACTTATAACTTTCGATAATGTTGCATATATATCACAATGTCATCAAAAATAGAATTAAACGAGAATTACAAACTATCAAACGTTTTTATGAAGATATATAATTTGATATAGTAGGCTACAAGTCATGAAACATCTGCCTATTTTCCTCAAAAACATGGATTAGAATACTAAACCAAAGCATGGGGGTGACAGTAATACTGCATCCTTCCACAATGCATTGGGAAATGAGAATAAGTTCAGTTTCCATTTACACTGAGATCAGCTCTAAAAATAGTAAAGGATACCTAAGTCTCTGTGTATACTATCTCTACATTTGCTGTCAGAATGCAAACAAATCCTTTCCTCCATCCCTCCCTCTTTCCATGTGTTTCCTGTCTATTGAGCAGTGCTGTCAAGGGACACCAAACCTCCATAAACAGGAAGACTGTCCACAATAGAAACTTGCTGCTAGAACTGCTCATCCTGAAATAAACACAAACAGAGCTAGCCCTTGAAGAACTCCCCATGCTATTCCCACTATGAGAGCTAGCTAGGTCCCATTTTTGGCCTTCTTCTGAACAACCTAGGTAGTCTAGGCCTAGTCTACTAGTCTGTTTATACTCACAAAATAGTTCTGGGTTAAATTTCTGAGGAAAAGTTGTTTGAAAAGTTGAGGAAATATACAACACAATTTTTTTCAGGATGACAGTCACATACTAATACTGTACATTTGCCTCATAGAAAGATTCAAGTGTTTGTTATTATTAATGTTGTATTGAGTGTTGGGTACACACCGAAAAAGTAAAGGTTATATATAAAACCCTTTCTTCACTGAACCAACATTGATTCCATATAGAACCCTTGGGTTCCATATAGAGTTCTATATGGAGCCAATTTAAGTACTATATAGAACCTTAAGCGCTGACATATACTGTATGAAGCAAGCATAGAACCCTTTTTGGTTATATCCAGAACCTTTTTTTTCTAAGAGTGTACTGTATGTCAAACATTTTCATTCTGTATATGAAACATGCTGAAACATGAAACATAATCATGCATATGATTCCATTGTTTTGGTTGTAACTTAGGTGATGAAGAGAAAAAAGTAAGGGAGAGAATTGGTATTCACCTAGGTAGGTTACAGTTTCCACAAAAGAGAAAAACAAACTGTGAATGGAAATTCAATTGCCTTTTTCCAGTCATTTATCCTGCGTGTTTGCACAAGCAGTACAACTGTAAAGACTCCACTGATCTTACTCAGCACTTGTTCCTGTTTAACCTGTTGCATAATTATAACTGTGCATAATTTTTTGTTCACCAACAACTACTACCAACGGCACACTTACTGAGGTAGTGTACTACTAAATGCTGAAGCAGTGACTGTTAACCGTTGTGTTTTTCCTTAGGAAGGAAGAGAGACAGTTAAGACTTTCAGTTTAACAAAAAATGAAAGTGTTTGCCCAAATGACAAACATCCAGTGGTGACCTGTCATTTATTAATATGATTTTTTTTAAATACAACCATTTTGGGGGTTGCCTGTTTTGCATGTTATTTTGACATTAATACATGTCACATATCAGTTTGCAACAATGTAAATAAATACAAATAATCTTTCAGCTAAAAAGCCGCATACAAACTTGGTCTCTTTTTTGCTTTCTTGAGTAAGGCAGCTCCAAAATGCAGGCGTTTCAGCCTAGCTCAGTGCTTTCTGTGGTGGTGTGGCAGCCAGTGGAAAATATAGACCGTAGGAGTTGGTATTGTTCTCTAGTTGCGCCGTGATTGGCTCAGCGTTCTGTCACTCATGGGGACACTGCGTCACCACAAAATCTAAGGGTAGAGCAAAAAAATTCAAGGCACTTGGATGCTACCACAGAGTTACATTAAAAGTGCCCATCCAAGAAGGCTCAGGGTCATTGGCCACAGATAAAATGACGTCAAATCACGTTATATCTACAGTAGCTTTGATTGGACTGATCAACATCATACTTTCAAAATCTTAGCTAGCAAGCTAGCAGTCATCATCATGAATCAAGTCGACAATCTCCTGGAAAATTATTTTTTTATCCTTGTTACATGAAGAGAAATAATGAAGAGAAATTATAGTTGGAAATCGCAAATTCAACAATGAGTGGTTTAGAAGGAATCAGTGGCTAACTGCAAGCATTGGCAAGCAATCACAAGCCTCATATTCAGTGGAGTGGTTGTGTAGTCCCTAGTTTGGGTTTAAGGGGTCTCTTTTCCAAACTTAAAAGGATACATTTTCAACATTGGCCATGCTGTCAATCCAGCTTGACTTCTGCTGCGCTCAAAACAACTGGAAACTGGGAAATCTGACTTCAGTGGGTTCAAGACAACTGGGAACTCGGAAGAAAATGAGCTCCGACTGGGAAAATACGTTTTGAACCGTCATCCAACTCGGAATTGCATCACGGGAACTCGGGCCATGTTCTAGAGCTCTGACCTGAAGATCACTGACGTCATCATGATTCGATCTTGAAAGCACCATAAATCAGACAATGCCAGACTTTGATGACAAAGTTTGATGACAAAATTTGCCCACGAAGGACTGTCGCGCCACCTTCCTGTTCAAGTGAACACAGCACAACAAGATGAGTCCAAAAATGTCTTGTTTGCTGCTGCATAAAGGATTTAATATGCATACTGTAGCTAAGAAAGTAATACTAAGTGTATGTTGTGTAGTAAGCTGTTAATAGCCTATGTGCCTCACCCTAATAATTTAGTCCCTTTTCTACTCTTAATTTCACCTACTGTTCTGATTTGGTGGTGCACATGTAGCCTATAGACTGTTTTAGAGAAATGTCATCATCGAATATTGTAAGAGCTTTCATTGTCTGCTTACATGCCCCCTTGATGTATCCTACGGTTCTGACTTGGTGTACAGGGAGAATACTGTAAGAACGGCCCATGTTCTGAATTCTGTCGCTGTACATTTCAAAAGTGCTGAACAAATAGTCATATTGACTACATCCGTTCTAGCTCGGTCATTAATGTCTTAATCGAAAGTACGGATTGCCTTTAATCCGCTCGTCATCCCCTTATGCCATAGTTTGTACATTTCAATTGTCAGTAGAAACCACATTTGTTTAAGCAAGTGAGCCATATCAGCTTTGTGTTTTTTAAGGCAGTAAATGAGGCTGAATGAACTGTTTCGCTGCCAGACAAGGCTCCGCTGATAGCCAGGTCTAGCAGTGGTAATGTTTTGGGACTGCTGTTGGGACTCTGCTGTCGGGACAGCTTTATGTAGGCCCTAACAGTTTGTGGACACCGTTTGTCACCGTTATAGTGCAATTCATGTATTGTTTAGTGTTGTGTTGTGAAGTGGCTTTGCTGGCATGCATGTAAAAAAAATGTTGCCCCACCAAGATTTACATGCTAAAATCGCCACTGCAAACATCTGTCGAAGACATTTCTCATGAAAACTGTCAGTGGGCTTATTTCAGCAGGGCAGAAACCCATATTATAATGCCAAGACATTTACTGTGAAGTCCATCAGTAATTTTTGTCACTCTCTACATCAGGTCCTGCCAGCAAATACATGGCATGGATCTTCATTGCTGAGTGTTAAAAATGGGGAGAAAGATATATGTTTTGCATGTGTGTGTGTGTGTGTGTGCCTATAGTGCTCAAACTCAAATCCAAAATGAGGAGAGCAGAGTACTGGCAACCAGCCATAGTCCGTCAAATACTACCCAGTATAATAAAACACAATTTCCCATCTTTCCCATCATGAGAATAGCTCCCACTGGCAAAGATAGTACTGACCATGTTTGGGCTTCTTAGCATTAAAGTACAGGTACTTTAAGTACTTATCTCATGATTTATTTCAAATGCCCTTGTATGGTCATCACATATCTGGGAATTCCATGTTTCCCTCTCCTATGCAGTGAGGCCCTCATCCCTCCTCGGAATTCTCCCCAGCTGTGGCCATTGGGCCTACTGTCATTTATGATTTAGTAGAAACCAAACAAGAGATCCTCCCAGATTCAGGACTAGATGTTTTCAAAAGCCATTTTGACACATTGAGCATCATAGAGTATATTTTAGTCATTTAGCAGGTACATTTTAGTCATTCAGCAGATGCTCTTATCCAGAGCAGTTACGGTTGTGCCTTGATCAAGGGCACATCGACAGATTTTTCACCTAGTTGGCTTAGCGACTCAAACCAGTGACCAGAGTCGAGCGGCCCTATACGCTCACTACGCAAGTTGCGTAGGGTTCCGCAAATTACGCAAGGTCCCCGCCTCCCCCTCGTGCCAAAGCGGGTGTCACTGTTTACAACTTCGATGAGGGGATGAAGCGGAACTATCCTTCTGGTCACGAAAAGAGAGAGAAAAAAACACCATGAGAGTGAATTGCGGGAACAGAAATCAGGTAAACTTGTGTTCTCTCCTCTCCAAGTTTGATGTGAGCAAATAACAGTAACGTTAAGTTGATCTCCTAGCTTGCAGTGCATCTCTCTCTAGTTTGTCTGTCTTGCTAACCTAGCTTGGCAGTGCATCTCTTGGTCTGTCTGTGTCTTGCTTGCTTGCCAGCCACTTCCAGGGCTGTGTTCTGTGACTTTGTGCCTGACAAAGGTGAGAGTGAAATACAACTATTTATTACGTTTGATAAACGCCAACGGGCAACGGTGTTTATAAACTGCAGCTCGGAAAAGATAACCGCGTTGTGCGTGAACATTAGTTGATATGCGCGTGCACGAAATGAAACTCGCGTTTTCCAGCAGCAGCCTCTGTGGGGACCAGTCCAGACAATATATGGGCTTGATGGCACTCCTCATAGGCGCACATAATTTTAAAACAAGACAATGATTATCTAGTCTCTCAGTCAAGGTTTAGTTACAACTCTGGACTAATGCAAGACGAAAAGCAATGGATTGACATTGACTATTGATTTATATATTGAATTTAAAATGTTGATTAGCTGGACGGTTTATTAACCCAACTTAACACAGGCTACTGTTTGGCCGTAGCCCACGCCAAATAAATGAAAGGTACCCTACAAACCAACCGTGACCTTCTCTTGTGAAGCCCAGACGTAAGAGAGAGAATAATGGCTAAACCTGGTCTTAACTTCCAACGCTCCATCCCCCTGCCCAACCCCCCTCCACGCCACTCCACCAACCACCAGGCTACCCATATCAGAACATTCCAGGCATTCCCGTGATTGGCAGATAGCAGGTTGATTGGCATGACCCCCTGAACACTGGTAAGTACGACACAACCCACTAATAGCCTAACACATAACCCACAGCTGTCTGTGCGGGTCGCTACAATAGTATTGTTATCTATAATTTACAGGAGCTATACTTACGTTTGTCAGTAGAGGAGATGCTGGATCATCAGCCAGTACAAGCACAGACTCAGTTGATCCACATCCAACCTCAGCCAGTACTAACACAGACCCAGTACAGCCGTCTTCAGCAAGTACTAACACAGACCCAGTACAGCCGTCTTCAGCAAGTACTAACACAGATCCAGGTGAAGTACAGGCAGCCTCAGCCAGTACTAGCACAAATAGAGGTGTTCAGCCTGCATCAGATACAAGCAGCTCAGAGCCTAATAGAACAGTTGCTGCTCCATCAAATGACCCAGCAGATTGGCCCCCAGGCTTAACAGACTTTATGAGGACTGAGTTAGTGCGCAGTGGTCCATTCAAACCAGGACTGGGTTTTTCTTACCCTAAAGACAAGTCTAGAAAAGGTTTCCATTCAGGCTTATTACTGTAATTTCCGGACTATTAAGCGCACCTGAATATAAGCTGCACCCACTGAATTTTAAAAAATATATTATTTTGAACATAAATAAGCCGCACATGTCTATAAGCCGCAGGTGCCTACCGGTACATTGAAACAAATTAACTTTACACAGGCTTTAACGAAACACGGCTTGTAACAAAAATAAATAGGCTTTCACGAAACACGGCTTGTAACAAAAATAAATAGGCTTTAACGAAACACGGCTTGTAATAAAAAATTAGCAGTAAGCTTTAGTTGTCTTTTTGCACTGAGTCAATTCCTCACGCTGCTGTTTCCAACGTCTTATCATCGACTCATTAAGACCAAGCTCCCGTGCAGCAGCTCTATTTCTTTTTCCAACAGCCAGATCAGTCGCCTTCAACTTGAAAGCTGCATCATATGCATTTCTCCGTGTCTTTACCATGATGAGGGTGACAAAATGACTACCGTAATCAGAATGATGGGAAGTTTGAGAGTGCTCGATTTAATCTAAACAGTAAACAAAAAAGTTGTTTGACCTTAACCCATTCGGCAATTTCATTGGTCTAATGAAAGCTTCATGCCGCCAAAAAACTGAGCACGTCACAGAATGTGTTTTTTGGAGAAAAAAAAATTGAAAGCGGGAAAAATCCATATATTAGCCACGTCATTGTTTAAGCCGCGAGGTTCAAAGCCTGGGAAAAAAGTTGCGGCTTATAGTCCGGAATGTACGGTACAGAGACAGCTGTCAAATGGGGAAAAGATTACCAGGAGCTGGCTTTCATATTCAATCAAAAACAACGCTGTGTATTGTTTTTGCTGTAAGCTCTTTTCTACAAAAGACTACAAAATAATAAAGGAAGGCGTGAATGACTGGTCAAATATCAACGCCATTCTGAAACACCATGAGGGTAGTCCTGAACACACAAACAATATGATTAAGTGGAGAAAACTTGAGCTGCGCCTAAGTTGGGTACATACTCTTGACCAGATACAAATTTCAATTTTGGAGGCTGAAAGAAAGAGATGGCGGGATGTCCTTCCATTTGAAGATTGCAGAGGGCAAGCTTATAATAATGGGGCCAACATGAAGGGCAAGCACCAAGGAGTAAAGCCAGACAGCTCAAAAAAATCCCAGAGCTGTGTTCGTCCCATGTGGAGCACATACTCTAAATCTTGTCATTGCAGATGCTGCCAAATCTTCAAAAGATGCAGTTGGGTTTCTTGGGCATGTGCAAAAGCTCTTCACCTTCTTTTCAGCTGGCACACAAAGATGGAGTGTTTTGAAAAAACACGTGAACATAACCGTGAAGTCATGGAGTGACACTGGGAGAGTAGGCTCCAAAGTGTTCATGCAATCAGGTATCAGGTTTCTGAGGTTCGGGAGGCATTACTGGAAGCCAGACAGACGATCATTGATCCTGTGGCCAAAGTGGAGGCACAAGCACTTGCAGAGGAAGTTGGGTCCTACCATTTCTTGATTTGCTGTGTCGTATGGTGTGAGATACTGACAATGACAAACAAGGTGAACAAGCTCCTCCAATCCGCCTCAATGCAGTTTGATATCATAGTGAATTTCATCTCAAATGCAAAGGCCTCCCTCACTACATACCGGGAAACTGGATTCTCCTAGGCCCAGACAACAACCAAAAGCATTTTTGAAGAAGTGAATATGGAGGCTGTTCTGAAAGAGAAGAGATTGAGGAACAGCAAGAGGCATTTCAGCTATGAGGCTCCTGATGAACCAGTGACTGATGCACTGAAAAACCTTGAAGTGAACTACTTCAACATTGTAGTCGACTCTGCTGTTACATCCATGTATGAGAAATTTGAAACACTCAACCAGGTGAAAACCAAATATGGAGTGCTGCTGAACTTCAGCACTGCTTCTCAGACACACGAGATTCAGAATTGACCTGATCTGCCATCAGATAAGATGACTGCCTTTGAGCTTCTTTCCTTTCTCTGAGAAAAACCCGGAGGAACTCTATCCTAACCTTTGGATAGCCCTAAGAATTGCAGTCACCCTACCAGTAACAGTAGCATCGGCAGAGAGGAGCTTTTCAAAATGAAAGCTCATCAAAAGCTACCTGAGGTCTTCCATGTCACAGGAACGTTTGAGTGGTCTGGCCATCATGAGCATAAATCATGACGTGGGGAAACACATGTCCTATGATGACATCATTGATGATTTTGCCTCAAGAAAGTGCAGAAGATGAATATTTTGATGGTAAGATTTTAATTCAAACATTCACACACTTAGTAACGTTTAAAATTGTAAGGCAGAAGTACATTTGTGTAAATCATGACGTGGGGAAACACGTGTGCTATGATGACATCATTGATGATTTTGCCTCAAGAAAGTGCAGAAGAGGAATATTTTGATGGTAAGATTTTAATTCAAACATTCAAATGTTTACACACTTAGTAACGTTTAAAATTGTAAGGCAGAAGTACATTTGTGTAAATGACTGCTTAACTAACTATGTGACATACGTTCTCAATTTCTTCCAGACAGTCCAGATAGACTGGTGCCCATGCTGATGCTGAAAATGTCCAGGCTGTAGAGGGAACCGAAGTTAATCACACAGCTGTTATTTGACTATTTTGAGACATATAGCTGCAGCCATAGCCTATAGGCTTATGTTTACCCGTGTGGCTCAGTTGGTAGAGCATGGTGTTTGCAACGCCAGGGTTGTGGGTTCGATTCCCACAGGGGACCAGTACGGAGAAAAAAATGTATGAAATGTATACATTCACTACTGTAAGTCGCTCTGGATAAGAGCGTCTGCTAAAATGATTAAAATGTAAAAGTGTTTACATTGTATAGACAAAGCTAATTGTATAATATTGTGAGGACTGGACTACCAGGCAGCAGAGCCAAAGCGCAGTGTTATATTTAATTATTTTCTACAATTTCTTATTTATGTTAATGTTAATATTCACTTATCTTAAGATTCTATATAAAATATTCTATTCAATAAATATTGTTTGTTTAAACCTCATTCTGTTCTGTATAGGTCTACTTATTGTTAGACCGACAAACTGTTTTAAAGGAGGGAGGATTGTAGTGGGAGCACTGGGGTGTCAGGTGTGACTGTGTGGCAATGGTAAATGATTTACATGTCTCATGGGTCAGGTAGGAGGGCCCCTTAGCAGAATTTTGCCTAGGGCTCCACTGAGATTAGGGCCGGCTCTGCCAGTGACCTTTCTGTTACAGGCCCAGCACTCAACCGCTAGTCTACCTGCCACAGTTGTGGGATCTACCTATGTGGCCATTTGACCCACACTTTTCAAAAATGTCGAGAAGCATCTAGCTGCAGATAATGCGCGCTGACGCTATGTGGAGCCTCAAAGAGCATGCGCTGCGTTTCAGATGGTATTTTTGCATCTCAAATGGTATGTGAACTTGAAAGTCGACATTTGTTGGTCATGTGTATCACATGAGTCAGTAGCTTTGTTCCAGGGCGTCAGTGTGTTACACACATACCAGTCGGCGCACTAGCTCTGGTCCAGGGCATTATGTTAACCACGGTTGCTAGTACACACTAGCTAAATAGCTTGCTAGTACATGTTAGCTAGCTAGTACACATTATCTAGCTAGCAGACACTAGTTAATTAATACACACTAGCTCAGCGTTTCCCAAACTCGGTCCTGGGGACCCCAAGGGGTGCATGTTTAGTTTTTTTGCCCTAGCACTAAACAGATGAATCAAATTATCAACTCATCCTCAAGTTTTGATTATTTGAATCAGGTTAACGCACCATCCTATCTGGCACTTTTCGACATTCTGTATACATCTGGCCCTTCTTTGGACACTGTGTTAACTAACCTCCAAACGAGCTTCAATGCCATACAACACTCCTTCCATGGCCTCCAAATGCTCTTAAACGCTAGTAAAACCAAACGCATGCTTTTCAACCGTTCGCTGCCCGCCTGACTAGCATCACTGCTCTGGATGGTTCTGACCTAGAATATGTGGACAACTACAAATACCTAGGTGTCTGGCTAGACTGTAAACTCTCCTTCCAGACTCATATCAAACATCTCCAATCCAAAATCAAATCTAGAATCGGCTTTCTATTTCTTAACAAAGCCTCCTTCACTCATGCCGCCAAACTTACCCTAGTAAAACTGACTATCCTACCGATCCTTGACTTCAGCGATGTCATTTACAAAATAGCCTCCGACACTCTACTTAGCAAACTGGATGCAGTCTATCACAGTGCCATCTGTTTTGTCACCAAAGTCCCATATAACACCCACCACTGCGACCTGTATGCTCTTGTTGGCTGGCCCTCGCTTCATATTCGTCGCCAAACCCACTGGCTCCAGGTCATCTATAAGTCTTTGCTAGGCAAAGCTCCGCCTTATCTCAGCTCACTGGTCACCATAGCAACACCCACCCGTAGCACGCGCTCCAGCAGGTATATTTCACTGGTCATCCCCAAAGCCAACACTTCCTTTGGCTGCCTTTCGTTTCAGTTCTCTGCTGCCAATGACTGGAACGAATTGTAAAAATCACTGAAACTGGAGACTTATATCTCCCTATCTAACTTTAACCATCAGCTGTCAGAGCAGCTTACCAATCACTGTACCTGTATACAGCCAATCTGTAAATAGCACACCCAACTACCTCATCCCCATATTGTTATGTATCTTCTTGCTCCTTTGCACCCCAGGATCTCTACTTGCACATCATCATCTGCACATCTATCACTCCAGTGTTAATGCTAAATTGTAATTATTTCACCTCTGTGGCCTATTTATTGCCTTACCTCCATACTCTTCTACATTTGCACACACTGTACATAGATTTTTTCTATTGTGTTATTGACTGTACGTTTGTTTATGTGTAACTCTGTTTTTGTTTTTGTCGCTCTGCTTTGTTTTATCTTGGCCAGGTCGCAGTTGTAAAGGAGAACATGTTCTCAACTGGCCTACCTGGTTAAATAAAGGTTAAATATATATATATTTTTTTAAAAGGAAGTGTTAGGGTTGTCAACAACTGGTGTCCCCGACGCGACCACTAGATGGCGCTGTATGCCTATTCCATCTAGCCACAACAGTAGAAACGTCAACAAACCATCCGTGGCGAAAACCATCATTATAATATCGGTTCCGATCACTTCTCTTAGCAGAAAGGCTGCGTTTAGACAGGCAGCCCAATTCTGATTTAAAAAAATCCAGTAAGTGGTCTTTTGACCAATCACATCAGATCGTTTTATATCAGCTCTGAGCTGATATGATCTGATTGGTCAAAAGAACAATTTGTGAAAAAGATCTGGTTTTGGCTGCCTGTCTAAACGCAGCAATATGGGCCCAGAACTTAAGAGATCATCTGACCAATTACACAATACTTTACTTCTGTGTTAACCGAGAGTACCTCATTGATCAAGGAAATAATGCAGAAAGTAGCCTATTAATCATACATGATGTGACACAGAAAGGGAATCCTACCATCTAGTGGTGATTATAAACAGCTGTACAGGAGAGTAATGAATGGATGTTGGTCATAATGGGGGCACTAGAGTTCACACAGCAATGTCTCCTTATATGGCTGGTTCAATGACACGCTATGGGTGAATGACAGTAGGCTTGTTCGACATAGCAGGCGACAGTGCAGGCGACTGCTGACTGACTGATCTTCAAATAACCTTGCATCACATATAACTACTCATTATTATTTGTAGATCACCCATGATACATTACGGCTTTGATGCTCTCGAACACCGCCATACTGTAGTAGTACGACACTCCTCCCTGCTCTATTGCCACGTTCAAGACAACTCGGAACTGTAACTCAAAAGCAAGGACTGACACAATTGATTTATTTGGGAGGTAATTCTGTTGTAGATGCCGTAAACTCGGGACCTCTGAGTTTAAATGAACGATATTGGCATAGAGCTTCCTATTGGTTGATTCTGACACTTCCCAAGTGGGGAACTCAGGTACCATTTTCTACAACGCGTAAGCAAGTCGGAAAGGTCTGAGTTCCCGACATGACCTGAACGCGCCACAAAGATGAGCCCAGAGTTTCCCACTTGGAAAGTATCAGGGTCAACAAACAGGAAGCTCTACGCAAATGTTTAACTTGGAGGTCCCGAGTTTCCGAGTTGCCTTGAAAGCACAATAAATCCTGGCCCTTGTTCAGTTGCCAAACATTGCAGATAGAAATTCCACAAAAAGAACCAAAGTGATTAATATTCTACATGTCAGAGAGGCATGTTTATTCTACATAGCCTATTTCTATCTGAACGTTCCAAAACGTTGCGTCCTGCTGAATGCGACCCAGCTACAGCAATCTTGTTTCGTCATATCATACCATCTATACACACACGCACTGACGTACACACAGATGGAGAGAGAGGGGTGAATGGAAGGAGGAGAGAGATATGACATTAAAAGACAGGGAGAGACTATAAAAAACATCAGGTTACAATTATCAAACATCAGATGAATTAATCCCCCATAGCTGATTTCAAAACAGGCATTTTGGGGAAACAAAGCCACAAATGAATAGTCATTACAAATATAGCTAGTATTTTAGCAACCATATTCTTTTAAAATATGGAAAGGCAGCTTTATGATTAGGCAATTTAAAATCCATTTCGTTCGCATCATTGGCTATGTGAAAACAAGGTAAGTTAACAGCTTCACTATTGTAACCAAACCAGTGTTGTTTACATTTCCTCCTGCATGTAGATATGCGGATGTCATGATAGTAATTTTGCCTAAATATGTCGTGCAACCAGTTTTACGCTTTTTCCCAAATTCAGGTAGGTTCCTCCACGTTTCGTTCCGTTTGCTTGCGTTTAAGAAACGTTTTGCAACTTAATCGTTGTAACGAATAGGCTTGTAGAAAATCCGCGTTTCGATGTGGAGTCATTTTGGGTAAATATGTCGGCCAACCCGTTTTACCCGTGTTTTTCCAATTCAGTGTCTCAGCCAAGGTGTAGCATAGCCTGTAATATATGTCCTTAAAACGACCAACGCCTCTTGTACACAGGGTAGGTTTCGACATCACGGGGGGATATTTATATCTCGGGATATGCTGCTCCCCTTGAAATGCACTTGTCGTTATCGCGCTTCGTATCGCACGATGACGTGAAGGTTAGTATAGGGCGTCATTGCCTGTGCAATGGAGTGCTATATCGACTGAGCAGGCGTCAGAGTCGCCAATTACTCCAACATTTTGTATCTGTACGCGGTGGAATATATCATTTCTTAGAAACGAGTGCGGTGAATTGAGTGTAAGTACAGTATGCTTCTGTCAGTAATGTACAATTTGCTTGCCTTGTATCATAATTGCCTGCCTGTCTATTGACCTATCACACTATAATGGTGTTACGCTCTTATGCTGCCAATACAGTATCTACCATCATAACCTACTAATACAGTATACTGTAGTCAATGTTTCTGTAGAGATCTTGTTTATTTGTATAGTAGTTATTCATGTTTTAGTTAGAAAAAGTAGGTTGTGTCTACTTTATCTTAAAGCAGATCAGCTGTTCAGATTTCCTGTCTGGCAACAATGTAGGGTATTCCACAATATGCTATAGTTTCTCACAGTTATTGGCTATTTCAGACAGGGTCACTTGTGGTCAACAACTACCTGATCAGACACTTGATGAAAGCATGGAGGTCCCCACCAGGTTGAGATTTGGGCTGTGGGGACATGTATGGGGATCAACTTGTGCAACTGTATTTAGTTACAAACCGTCAGCGATTTTGACACAGAGCCAGACGAGGGTTGTCATTAGTTACCACTGCCACAAAGTCAAAATGGTTTCTATCGTAAAAATGTATAAACAATAAAAAATAAATGCTTTTTGGTCTTAATTTAAGGTTAGGGTTAGGCATACGGTTAACAGTGTGGTTAGGGTTAGGTTTTAATCAGATTTGAAGAAGAGACATTGTAGAAATAGGCGAGGTTTAGCCAGATTTATGACTTTATGACTGTGGTAGCTAGTGGCGACGCAAACGTGATCCTAAGAGTTGAGTATACTTTACAGAAGTAGCGTATGAATGGTTGGTCCACACTTGTTTGCTGAAGGTGAGGTTCGTTTTATTCAACCGTTTTCTCAAGGGCACTAGGAGGAATGCTTCACAATTTCGAAGAAACAACACTGTATTTCGAAACGGACATGTTATTGTTAGTAGGGCAGGGGTCGGTTTATTTTTGGCAGCAGAATGTATGAGTTGTTCTATGAAGAACTAGAAATACTGCAACATTTCAAGTAACAGTGGAGAATGCATTTTACCATACAGTTTCGCTTCCCTCCAAAATGCCTTGCAAAATAAATCCTTGCATGAAATATGGTCGCTCCAGTTTTAAGTAATGTCACGTGAACAGAATGTCAGTGTGGCCCTTACAAAAAATATTTTAGTTTTGAAACGGCAGAAAACGTGCAGTAACTGCAGTCAACTGTGGTATTTTGGACACAGTCATTGCAGAATAACTGCAATGTACAGCAGGGGGTCCACTACAACAAAGGTTGGATCTGGTGACCACATAAATTAGTGTGACTGGTCTATTTGTAAGGGGGGGGGGCATTAGTAGATTGGTATATGGGCTGACCCATAACCTCAACATGATAATGCAACTAAATCAACAAATATTCCCAACTGTTGCAAGGCAGCCGGTGGTAAATACATGGGTCCTGGCCTGAGATAAGATAATACAGAAGAAGCAGGTGTTGACATATTTGGGTATACAGTATCTACAGTTGGTGATAGCATATCTGTACTGTACAGTACAGTAAAAAAGACACCATGCTTTAACATGCAGCTCTGTTCTAAGCATGCCAAAAATCAAGTCAAATATAAAGTTCAGTTTACGGTCTGTTGCTGCGGGCTCTAGAGGTTAACTACTTTATAGCCAAAACGGTGTCAATCATACACTGGTATTGTAGATTTCAAGTCAGGATTTCTCCCTTTTTGCTCACTGCTAACAGGCCTACAGGAGCAGAATATCAGTCAAACTCCTATTGACATGATTCAGTGCATGATGTAGGCAAAAGTCTGACTTACTCTACTGTACTGGTGTATATCTCACATTCCTATTTGGTTCTCTACTATGAACTGTGTTTTTCTCTCTCTCTCAGTAACGAGTGGTAATGGCGAGCTTCTCTCCACTGGTCCTGTCCATCACTGCCACCAGCTTTGCGACGTTCCAGTGTCTGTTCTATTTTGTCAGTCCCTGTATCTCTGCTCGGTTCTGTCCTGGGTACCGCCGTCTCAGCCCTAAACACACCGTAGAGTGGAACTCCAGGTACAGCATCAGGAGACTGAGAAGGCATATTTTGGTGTTATTCAATCATGTAATTCAAAGCTCCTATCAGAACACATATTGGATGATCATTTTCCCAGTCAAAGTACATTTCTGAGCATAGACCCTTTCAAATATCCTTGTTTAGCATTTTTCCATGGCATGGAATCCCACAGCTGCCACGAAATGTCAAGTTTAAGTTAGTATGCTTTTATGAGTATGTGTGTCTTGTTTTTTTGTGATATTTTTCTAGAACTGTGTCAACATTTCACGCCTTGATAGTGGGCCTTTTTTGTCTCTACATATTACTATTTGATGATGCCGTCAATGAAGACCCAGTCTGGTAAGAATCTACCTGACTGCAAAGTGTGCAATTCTTGATATAATCTTATATTTGGAAAATGTATCTATATTTTAAACATGTGCTTTGTGCTTTCTTACCAATAGGGGAGATCCGTCACTGGTGAAAATAAATGTGTCCATAACCTGTGGCTACCTCCTATCAGGTGGGTTTCCACTTCAAACATGTTTAACCCTTGTATTACTTTGCATATTTCCATGGATTATGTTGACCCATACAGTGAGCTATCTCCCTTGTCTGTCTTGCAGATATGCTGCTCATATGTTACTATTGGCGGGCGATAGGGGACAACTTTTTTGTAATCCACCACCTGGCAGCACTGTATGCTTACTACTATGTACTGGTGAGTTCTCTACTGACCCAGAGCAGAATGTGCAGGCAAGATGGGGAAGGGACAAGGGCCAAGGGTGAACAGCCATGTAGTTTAATGGGATTGGTTAGAATGGATAACAAAGTGCTTGTCAGGGATGAAATAGTTTGGTTCCACTTTACATTCAGTATCCCTAATATGTGTAGACCTATATTTGGAACACTTTGATTTACAGTGTTGTTATTGACCTATAAATACACTGCTATAAGTGTTATTACTCAGTTGTTTTGCTGTACTTACTAGGGTTATTACACAGTAATAGAACACTGTAAACCAAGGGGTAGGCAAGTAGATTCAGCCGTGGGACGATTTCTGTCGGAGCGAATGGTCGCCAAAATTTGTACATTGCAAATTGACCACAACTAAGCCCAAAAAGAATAACAATAATTTCATACCTTGATTACATTGAGACACGATTACACATCTCTTTTTTATTTGTGGGACTACTTGAACAGATTTCCTAAAATAACACATTTTTAACTGAATTCCTGGTGATTTTAGTCTTTTTGAGCAAAAATCACCCCCCCCCCCCAGGTTTAGGCCTGTTTCCAACCCCTGCTGTTGCCGACCCCTGCTGTACACTAAAGTGTTACCCTCCCCTCTTCGGGAAGGTACAGTGTAAGCAAGCGCATATATTGTTTGAAAGTAGTTACAGTTGTAAAACAGTTTTGAGACAACCATGTGATGTAGATGTTCACTCTTGGTCCTGTCCTGTGAATCTATTCTGGGCCATCAGGTTCAGTAGCTGCTAAGATTAACGATGACAATGATGAGGATAGGGACCATTTTTTGCATGGAATACGATGATGAGTTGTTGTGCCCGTTTCAAAGCCACAGATTCAGACCAGTCCCGGACTAGAAAACATGCTCAATGGAGA